>NW_026019813.1:0-88056 GCF_900185275.1 Solanum verrucosum | reverse complement strand
GAAATACAAAAGGAAAGTGTATTACCTTTGTTGAGCGTCGACTTGAAAGCTCGAGTTGACGAACTTGTCCGGGTTCCACCTTTTCTCATTGAATCGAAAACGCAAGGAAAAAGAATTTTGAACTATGAAGGAAAATTTTTATGACTCAACTTTTCCCCAGCTTTTTGGGGTGTGAAAACCATATGAAAACGATGAATGGGTTGGGTTAAAACCGTATGAAATAGGATAAATTAAGAGTTAATGGTCAAAACACACCTAAATTATCACATTATGCAAGTTTCATATACTTCACCTATCCATTGTTTAATTTAACAACCTAACCTATCATTCCCTTTGTATTAGAACACACCTTGATGTTGAGTTGGTCAAATATTTATTCCCCATCCACAATAGGCGCATGTAGGCCAACTCAGCATCAAGGTGTGCTTTAACACAAAGGGAGTGATAGGTTTGGTAGTTAAATTGAATAATGTATAGATGAAGTATGAAACTCGCAGAAATGTGATAATTTAGGTGTGTTTTGACCATTAACTCTTAATTTATCCTATTTCGTACGGTTTTAACCCGGCCCATTCACTATTTTCATATGGTTTTCACACCCCAAAAGGGGAAAAAGTTGGGTTGTAAAAAATTTCGTTCATAGTTTAAATTTTGTTTCCTTCCTTTCTTTTTCGATTCAACTCGAGCTTTCAACAAAGGTAATACACTTTCCTTTTGTATTTTATTTTAAGATTATGTGTTATTTGTTTAAATTCGACATCAGATTTTATAGCTAGGTTGCATTTATGAATTTCTTGATCTTTGTTTTTCCATTGTTGTTTTTATTGTGAGTTTAAGGTTAAGTACGATATATATCTAATTTAATTATCATAACAGTCTCTTTCATTTATTTATTGTACGATCTCATGTAGGCTAATACAAATTGACCTAATTCAATACTTGTTTGATTGATATTGTCTGTCTTTGTGATATGTGTGAAAGTAAAGTTTATTCACTCAGCATTGAGGTGTGTTTTAACACAAAGGGAGTGATGGTAAAACTCAGGCTAAATGTCAAGTTTCGGTACTTTGATTTATGGACCAATCTACTACTTGAAAATGTGTTTAGGCCCCTTAGACTAGACTCGTAAAACTCAAACCTGAAATTTTAATCTATGAAGTTTGATCTACGGATCCAATCTACGGTCTGTAGTTCCTTTTCTGGCCCTTAGAGGGCATTCGTAAAACTTTGAATTTCCTGTGGACTTCCTTTTTTACTTCTCATGTCTGATCTAAACTTAAAAATCTCTGAGGTGTGGTTACACCTACATACTCGCTCAAGCACAATTTAGAGCTGAGAAATTTATCGTGACTAAAGATCCTAACGTGGCTTTGTATGCAGTGGCATGGCCACATAGAGTGAAAGTGGTTAGTTGATCACCCTTCATCAAAAAATTACACGGATTATGTAGAAAACTATACGGTGTATATAGGTAAAAAAATACTTTTTATATTTTGTATATAGGTCAAAACATCACGTTGATTACTCTTGACGAAATTATTGGCTTTGCCGCTGTTTGTACATTGATCTTACCTGCAAAAACAGATTGAAATGAAGTACCATTTCTATTCTCATTGAAGTATCTTCAACTGCTGATAACATCCTTTGAAGAAGCCTAAGATTAAACCTTTTCCTTTCACATTGTGAGATAGCTCTAGGAGTTACTGTCTCGAACTGTAGCAACCACCAGAGATGAGACATAAATTCTACCCTGCTTCTGCTACATTTGAAAATGTATAGCATAGCCATCCCTCGACTGCAGTTAGTCTTTTGAATCACTTAGTAGTTGTTTAAAAGGGCTTTAGAATGCATAGAGTTCTTCTGTTGACTTGAGGTATGTTGCGTAAGTGGCAATGAGATTTATAGAAATAGCAAGTCGAATAGTATGGACGACATGGATTAAGGTAGAGGTATAGTTAGATAGTTGATAGTTGTCTCACTTATTCTTCTATACTGGTAGTCGTATTATTACTCTTGGAGTTTCTTGGTATTCCACTTTTGTTACTATTTAATGTTTCTTGCACTTCGATTATCGTATTATTTTGTTGTAGTTACTAATTCTTTTTTCGTATGTTCTGACATGCCTTCTTAAGTATTTTGTCTTGGCTTCTTCATTCCTATTGTTTTCTTTTTTCAAACTGCTTTGTAATGCTTTTACTTGAGCCAAAGGTCTATCGGAAATATCCTCTCTACCTCCCCACTTGTGGGATTAAACTAGGTATGTTGTTGTTCATGTCGAATAGTAGACAACTGTGCTAGTACCTTGACATTTCTGTTTTTGCTGTCATTTGAGGAACAAGAAGAATATCCTTTTTCTGTTATCTAATCTTACTTTGATAAATCACAATAATTTAGGTACAGGTAAACGAGAATTTAGTTAAAGAAAGCCATTATGTGGCTTCCTGAAATTTGGAAGTTTTTATATCATACCAAAACCTAGGACTGTCTGTTGTATACCATTTCTGTTGTACTTATAGAACACAGTCAGAATTTTTTTTTAACATGAGAAACTTGGTACGACAAGTTCATTAACATGGTTTAAGCTCGTGACGTGCGCTTAGCTTACACATGCTGTGCTGTACTCTTACCACTAGACCAAATATCTACGCGAGCATAACAGTGGACACAATGATCTGTCACCAAAATTGCAATTTAGCTTTTTATGCCTTATTAGTGGCAAGCTCCACTTTAAGCCTACTATACAGTATGCACTTTTCTTATATCTATTCTTTCTGTGTACTATTCAACTATTGTCTAATTTATCCCTTTTCTTTTCAGCTATGATTGCACAAATAGCAGTAGCAACTACAGTTTGAATGCTCCGATTGGCATATTTGTCATTATTTAAGCCTCCAACTCCAAAAGATTGTGGCTCACCAGATGGTCTTCCGGTGACTTCGCCAAGGGTCCAACTCAGTGATGGGAGATATTTAGCCTACAAACAGGGTGGTGTTGCCAAGTAGAAGGCAAAGCACAACGTCATTATTGTTCATGGCTTCGATAGTTCCAAAGACTTGATGTTACCAATATCCGAAGTATGAAAACTTGTATAACTCCATATTCAGCGTATTCAATTTAGTATCTATTATGTATGTTATGTCCAAGTTCACTTGCACCTGCAATGCGGTTGAAACTCAGGAAAATCTTGCTGAGTCCAATCTTTAACGTTGGACTCATAAATTTTTTTCTGATTTTCAACCATATTGCAGGTACAATCGAACGTGGAGATAACATATATACATAATAGATACTAAACTGAATACGCTAAATATGGAGTTTTAAAAGTTTTCATGCTTGGGATATCGGCAACATCAAGTCTTTGGAACTATCAAAGCCATGAACAATAATGATCTTGTGCTTTGCCTTCTCCTTGGCAACACCACCCTCTTTGTAGGCTACATATCTCCCATCACTGAGTTGGACCCTTGGCGAAGTCACCGGAGGACCACCTGGTGAGCCACAAACATTTGGAGGGGGAGGCTTAAGTAATGTCAAATAAGCCCATGAGCATTCCAAGATCATGATATTGAATCCAAGGGAGCTTCTGTACTAGATAACGACTGAGTTCGCGTGCAATAATTTTGTCATAGTGTCCTTGCCAAAGCTGGACCGAACCTTCGTTATCTGGAAAAAGGAATTTTTATATCCGTCGGAGCAAAGTCCCAATTTCCAAACCAACTATCAGGTCTCGATGCAAACATTGCATTCAAACTCGCCTTGATGTCGTACCTTCTCCTGGACAGACATAGTTCTAGAATTATGACAATCATAATGGTAAGCAAATACTAGCTATGTTAGTGCAGCATTAGATGTCTTTGGGGGAGGAAAAATTACACTATATGTACAAGGTAAAAAAAGAGGTAATATAGGTACCTAAATATTAATCCAAATTGACATGTATCTCAATGACAATGAACAAGAATTGACGAAACAATTCCATTGATTCCTATGAAAATAGGAAACTTATATTTCTCATTCACAAACCCATCTTTGTTTATGCTACTAACTCTCAGTTTGGTCCTACCTTTGGTTTATTTTGTTACTAAAAAGGGAGGAGGAAACTCAGTACCGACCATGTTCGTTCTCTGTGTTGGGCGGCTTTACACTATCGATAGAGGAAGTTGATATGCGAGATGGACAAAGTCGGCTTCATCTAATGCTTGCTCTCATCTTGCAAAGAATGTTTTTAGTCCTTTTCCCTATATATTTTTATGTATATAGTAGATTTCGACACTTTTTTAATTCACAATGATAGTTATTGTGAAACCATCTTGAGGAAACTTTTCACTAGTTAAAAGGTGAGTCTAGAGCAACAGTAATGTTGTCTCTGCGTGACCTATAGGTCATGTGAAAGAAACCACTAATGCTTGAACCAGAGTAAGTTGTCTACATCAAGTTCGTTATAAGATGCGGCCCTTTCACGAACTTTGCTAACGTGGGATGCTTTGTGCACCTTGCTTCCCCTTTTGCATGTATTTGTGGACAAGATGGTAATTTGCAAGAAACTTAAGTGCATCAACATTTGTAATAAATACTAGATATGCGAACCCGTGCCAGTGCAGACTCAATATATGTTACTCTCTCATTCTCAACTTAGAGATACAAATGTAATATGGAGAATCGTCCAAATTTTTGTATGGCTTTTAAATATTTTATTTTGTTAATTATTGTGATCTATAGTATGTTTTACATAATTTTCAAATAATACATAATACTCCCTATATCCTAATTTACGTGGCATAGATAGAATTTAAAGAATCAACCAATTTTTTTTATATGTTTTTCAAATATTTCAAGTTCTTAATTATTGAGATTTATAGGGCTTCTTATGTCATTTTCAAATAACCTTTATTACTTCTTTTGTCTCGGTATGTGGCACCAATAGAATTTTGAGAGTCAACCAAACTTTTTATGTCTTTTAAAATTTAAATATTTCAAATTGTTAATTATCGTGATTTGTAGATTTTTTTTATATGTAATTTGAAAATATCCAAAAATAATTTTTAAAAAAAGATAAACAAATTAAAACGAAAGAAATATAAAAATTACATAAATGACCTTGGCTAAAAGTAGGCATGTCGACCAAGAAGGGTCTGCTCCTAGACTTCTCTATATAGTAGTAATTAGGTGAAAATTTACTATTTATCTACTCTTTCAGCCAAGGTTCTGTTTGTTCTTTTTCAGAATGCATTAGTCGAATGAATCGGAGTTTCATGCTCAATTTTGAATTAGAAACATTAAAAATAATAAATTGACGTTGATTATAGTACATTGCAACATACAATCCAGTAATAGTTTTCTTAAAATTTAGCATTACCTTATGGGAGTGTCACATTGATACTGTGACACAAGCATATGAATCATGAATTGTCTAATATGAATATTCATGTTATTTATAAACTTGCAAAAATGTAAGCTGTGAGAAATTATAAAGTTAATTTTCTCCAATATAGAGATACTTTATATTTGAAGATTAAAATAAAGAATTTGGGGTTTTTTTTTCCGGAAAAACACTTTATTGCATTACTTTAAAATATGTTTCAGATGTCCATAAGACATCATTGCATCAGTTACAACACAACATGGGAAGGCAAAATCCCAAAAAATTCTATTTATAAATGAAATAGAAAATTTAGCTAGATTATGAGCTAACATATTCCATGTTCGAGGAATATATATGTCACGCCCCGAGCCTACACCCTGGGCGGGACTGGTACTCGAAGACCATTGCTGGCCCCAAGCGAACCCTTGGCCTGACTTACTTAACTCAGCGGAAGACAATATTCATATCTATAATGATCAATGAACTTAACTGAACTGCATAATAAAATAACTGAGAATGTTTTAATTAAGGATTAAACATTCAACTTGGCCAAAAGTGACAACCCAAGTCTTTAACATAAGAATGATAATGCAAGGACTACTGAACTACTAACTGTCTATGAAGCCTCTAAAACAAAGAGGGATGTCGGGACAGAACCCCCGATCATCCTAACATCTGAAAGACTAGAAAGCAAATAAAGGAGTCCTCCGAAATACAAGGAGGCTCACCAACAGACTCTGAATGCTCAAGCTAGATCAATGAGGCGCTGGATGCTGATCCTAGTTACCTGCAACTGCATCATAAGACGATGCAGGCCAACTGGCATCAGTACATTGAATGTACGAGTATGTGAGTTAGAATGCTAACAAACATAGTCTTGATAGAGGTTCTGAAAGAAACACTTACCTGGCTCTTCTCAACTCATGAATACTCAATTCAATAAAAAGCAATAAAACACATGCAATATATATATATATATATATATATATATATATAGAAAGTAATATAACTTCTGTGGGAGATTGTCTAACCGACAACCATCACTATGAGCCTAAGTGATGGTACAATGTTTTACCTCACATTGCCAAGGACTAGCCTATACCTTGCCATTGGTATAGAACCTGAACTACTAAGTGGATCCACTAGTCTATGCTAAAAAACACTAAGGAATCATCCAAAAAGTATGATCATTTTTTTGCCCATGATGGCTACATGGTTTATGGGGGCTTGAGTTAATATGAACTCTTGTCCCCATAGCGGTGCTCAATACTACTCCTAAAATATACTTAGCTCATATGTTTTTAAAACAACTTCTTCTCTGGTTTGAGGTAATTGCTCAAACTTAGTTTAAAAAGTTCTCTTGGAATCAATGTTCCCTTTTTGCTGGTCAAAACTCTTTTGGAAATCTCAGTTTCCTCTCATCTCAAATGTGAAAACATTTACACTTGGAAATACTTAGTTCCTATATATCATTTTAAAGAAAATGAACTTTGCTCTTACTCTTTACTCAACTTCAAAACTTAAGTCTTAAAACAAAGTTAAAACGTTTGTAAAAGACTTATGAAAACTTGAAATGAACTTCTCTTACTTACTCTTGACTTCTTTTGACTTTACTCTTTACTTTCCTTGAATTTGAATTATGGATTCAAAGATTATGATTTGTGATAGGAAAGGTCTCTTGATGTTTAGGAATGATTTGGAATAGTTAAACTTGAGAAAAGTTACGAAATCACCGTCTTAGAACAAATCTGCGATGCGGAGATGTTCCTAAATAATTATTCGCGAAATTAATTTTTTAGACAGTGGAGTCCGCGTTTTCTCCGCAACGCGTAGCAGATTTTTGTTCACTGGGGGAACAAGTCCACGACTCGGACTTGTTTCATGAACCTTACTCGACTTTTTCCTTCTTCGTTTTTCAGCCTCAATCCACCTAAATTCGATTATCTTCCTTAAATTCATTTTAAATCCCAATGACCAGCATGTATACTCAATAAACTAACTCAAAGCAACCCTAAAATCAATGTAAGGATCCATAAACTTCTCAATTCGTCCTAATTCGCTAACAACTTTCGAATTCAAGAATATTTGTCAAGAACATCAATTTTCCAACTCTTCTAGGACGAATTTCACTGAATTAAACATGCTTGGCGCGTGAGTGAATGAACCCAATGCTATGAGAGACTCACATACCTGGTGGGATCAAATCCTTGAAGAAATCCGAGATCAAATCCTTTCGAAATGATGAATCTTGCTTTTCCTCTTCTCTTTTCTCTTGTGTTCTTTCTCCAAAAACCCTAACTCTATTTTTCAAAAGCGTAAACTGAACCCAGTCAGTTTAGCCCCTAAAAATATTACTAAAAATGAATTAATTAAGTTCGGTAAGGAAAATACCAAACTACCCCTTAAAAATCCGGATTGGACTTTCCTTATTCAAACAGCCCAACTTCTAAAGGGGAGAACTCACTCATCCGAACTCAGAATCACCCAAAATTAGTGGCGTTGGAAAGATCATTCCAAGATATTTCCAACCATATCTGGAACTACACTTAAACCATCTTGAGCTAGGATTTATGCTCGTTTGAAGTTGACAAAAAACTCACTTTAACTTACTTAAAATTTTCCAGATTTCCTTATACTTTCCAAAAATAACTATTTCCAGATTTTAAAGTTCTTTCTAGTTGCGAGATGTTACAATATATAATCTTGATTTCTTCGAAAGACTTCATCAATCGCCAGACATCATCGCAAATGGTCTCTATTTCCCAAGATAACATCAAATTATTTTGCAACATTTGTCTAACATTTTTTCAAATTGACAGTATGTGAACCTTTGACCAACCTTTTTATAGTGTTCTTTCCACAGCTTCCCCAATTGCTAGTGCTTCAGCAGTTATGATCTTCCCTACAAATTTAATAAGGGTACCAAATACATGCAGCAAATGACCACAACTATCCATAGCCACCATTACAATGCTTACCTTTTCTTTCTTCCTTTGTAGACCTGCATCTGTGAAAAAAACAACTGATCTTAGGCGTATATATATGCCTAGAAATCTAATAATGCCCATATTTAAGCTAAGTTTGAATTCAATGTGTGTTTGTTTATAGTCTTATCGAGTCTTTTGGTTGTATATGAGCTAACCAACATGATTAGTTGTGTAGGTAAGCTTAAAAGGAGAAACGAGCACTAAAATGGACATTGGGGAACACAAAAGATCTGAGTCGAAAAGAAGCAAGGAAGAAAAAGGAGGAGAAGAATTCCAAGGCATAGCCATATCCTCTCCGCGTTGAGGAGAGGGATTTTAATTTTGGTTTGCGAGATTCGAATTGAGGCAGAGTGGTCCGTGTCAAGACCGCGTCGCGGAGAAGAGAAAAGATTATTAGAATGAAATCTGAGAAACCCTCTGTGTCGCGCCCCTGTGTGCCAGATTTGTCCATTTCGACTTTAGTATAAATAGTTTAATATTTTATTTTATTAAAACATTCTTTTTCTGGGTTTTGAAGAACGATGACTTGGAGAGCTATTGCATCATTTTTAGGGTTCTTTACTAAACTCTTTTACTTTCGATATTTCTATGATACTTAAACATTGTTTGATCGAATCTATTGTTATGAGTAGCTAAATACCCTAGTTCTAGGGTTGTGGCTACATGATAATTGTAATCTATTGAGTTTTTATTGTGTGAATATTGATTATCATATGAATTTTTCTTATGTTCTTGCTTTTCGTATTTCATGCCTGATCACCATTGAAATAAACATATTGTCCGAATTGAACTCGGGAGAGGAATAAGAGGATAGAACGTGGGGCATAAGGAGCATGATTTTCTCTTAATAACTAGGGTTAATTTGTATCTAGGATAGGGATATACCTAGAAACCATGCTTGGTTACTATACAGGAAGAAATCGTAATGCTCGGTACTTGGTCCAGCCTATCCCCGCTCAACGATGTAGTTAGGTTGTCATTTATCGTAGGCGATTAGAGGTCAGGAGATCATAATCATACATTTAACCCTGTGATCATTAATTCGATAGTTGATTAACACCCATTTAAACAATATAGTTACATGAATCCTGATAAGAGCTGCAACCCTGGACTTTACCAAAACATTGTTTGAAAACCTTGAAATTGAATCGCTTTTGTTACATTTTGTTTAACTCTTAGAATTATAAAATAAATCATTTTTGAAATCTTGATAACATTTGTGCTAAGCTAAAAGTTTTGGAGAAATTATTTGATTCTAATCGTATGTCCCTGTGGGTACGATACCCAGCTCTTTATAAGAGCTACTTTAATACTTGAACCACCACGTGCACTTGTGTGTGCGATTTGGGCGCAACAAGTTTTTGGCCATCTAGGACCAAAGTAATAGTTACATCATAAATCTTGTTAGGTATAGGATTCGCCGAATTTTGCACAACATCATCATGTTCATATAATCAAATAAAGTCTTATTAACTATGTCATTAGGTTCGTATGTACCACCACTAAAGGGACAAGTGGATCCCAATTAATTTCTCTTTTTTTAAAAAAAATCATTTAAACATTAATTAAGTTAGAGGGTCAAATTATAATATTTAAAAATTGGAGTTTGAAAATGATTTGTTTCTTTCCCCTTCTCTCACCAACATATTACTAGTATATAGAAGTCTCTACTAGCAAGGTGTTGATGGTCGACATTCCTGCTTCTTTGCATGGGCAATTTAATCAGTTCTCGCCTGCTTTTGTTTCAAGTGGAACTCTGATTTTAGCCCATAAACACTTCTCATAGATTTCATCGATTTTATTCGCCTATGCTTCATCTCTTTGTCTGTATGTATCTCTTTCATCTTTTGGGTTTGTCTTGTCCTTTTTGGTCAAATTTAATTATAATTATTTCAAGTTGCAGACGAAGTGTTCGATGAAAGTGCTGAGCAAGCATCTGCTTGATCAATCAAAGAAATCAACTCTTGAAATGTGAAGCGTGAATACCCACGAAACTTTACTCATTTTTTATTTTTTTTTGGCTATTGTTAAGTAGTAATAGCCATTAACTGAGAATTGGTAGCTATACTAGATGCATAATTCATAGCCATTTCCTATGGATGTAATGAAATTATTTTATTGTACTTGCCGTGATGCCACCAGCAACATTCCATTTGAAATCTTATTTAGGGATGATATACCTCGGGAGTACACCAGACAATACCATTGCAGATATGGTTGAGATATGAGAATTCCGTGGGAGAAAAAGAGTATCTCCAGGTGAACAAGTCGCCATAATGGCAATTAAAAAGAAAAAAGTCTCACATTGGTGATTAATGAGATGGGTGGACTTCTTATAAGGCTTGGGCAACCCTCCTCCCTTTGAGCTAGCTTTTGGGGTATGAGTTAGGTGTAAGACCTAATTCAACAATGGCCGCGTGATTTCCACATGTACTACCGCCAACAAGGAACCATGTTTCCAATGCTCCAAGAAGTCTTGCTGCTTGTTTTTGTGCTTCGAAAATGGGACCTTCTGGTGAAAACAGATTGTCAAGCTCAGGCAAATCATGAAGAAACGGTTTTGCACCAATGAGCTGAATCAACGATGAAAACTTGCAGCATTTTCTTCAGCTGAAGCTTTTAAAGCACTAACAAGGGGAGGAAGTTCACTAGAACTTGCAGCAGCACTTGGAACACAAGAAGTTTCTGTTAAATAAAAGAGAGTGCATTACACACACCATGGTGAGAGTGTTATAAAAGAGAGATGTGTGTTTCTCAAACTAACAAGTGATAATTTAGGTATGAACATGGGAGGCTCAACGTAATTGGGGCCTAAAGCGAAATTTCAATTTGAGGCCTAAAATATAAACGAAAACTTCGTATACATATTTATTCAAATTTATTTTTCTTACACTATTTAGATGAAATTATAAGTATGTAATATTGTTTTTTCAGTTATTGATTTTAGGTAATTATTTATCAACTCAACATTGAAAAACATTCTTTCAGTGAGGCAATTATTATATGAATTGTTAACATAATTTTATAAGTAATAAGTTGACAAATATTAAATAAAGATAAGAGTTAGAACCATAGAATCTGATTCAAGAAGTTGATGACTTGGTATACACCATTTTAATATGCTTATTGTAATGTTGAAACTAAAATTTAAAAAGAAATATAAAAGAATTTGTAATTCACTTTGTTCAACACTTTTCACTATTAATTCTTATTTTTAACAAAGTATAAAAGATATACATCTAAAAACAACTTAGAATTTTTTTTTCTTTAAATGAAGGATACTTTGTCCCTAGGACATGAATCATTCTAAATAAAACAAATGGACATTCTTCAAGCAATTATAAATAAGAGACATCTTTTTTCACATATTCCATCTATTTAAAACAAAGAATCTCGAAAACATGAAAGGAGACTTTGATCTACGCTAGATATATCATTGACTCAAATATTTTAAAATTTTCAAGTATTCACACATTTCGATGTCATAAAAAATAGGGACAAGGCAGAAGTATCCCCTAGACTATGAATGAAATATCAAAGAAACACCATAATTGAACTAAGGCCCTATTACGTCTCAATTTTTTCGTCATTTTTTTCACACTTTTTTAGCTTACGTGCATCCAAACATCTCCCATGTGCCTCAACTACGTGGAGTCTTGGGGGGCGTGGGGGATAGGACCTTAGTTTAGTTAAGGTGTATTTCTGGGATCTCGGTTATAGTCTAGGGGATACTTGTGCTTTATCCCTAAAAAATAGGAAAATGTTGGTAGCTTAGTTGGTTGAGTATGGATACCTAATTTTTCACACCGTTCGATCTTCAAATATCATTTCTTTTTCAATTTTTTACTCATGATACTTAGACTATGTTTTTATGTCCAGACACAACTTCAATTCAAATACCTTTTTCTTAATTTAACTTCAAAAACTACTTTTTGTTTCTTTCAATTATCAACTATTTCATGTCCAAACGCCTATTTCACATCATTTTAGAAAATATTATAGTAAACATATAAGGAATATATTTAATTGATTTACTAAATATTGACCTATAAAATCCTAGTTAGAATTGGAGAAAATCTATCCAAAAATTTCAGCCTTGATATTTTTCACTTTGCCACTATAAATTCATCACCTACTCTTTACTTTCTCTTTGTCCCTTCTTTAGTTTTTCCAATTTCAATACATTTTCTTCTGAGGTATTCATAAGTTCCTTTTCTCTTTTGCCTCTTCCTTATTTTTGTTGTTTTCTAATATAAATTTTCTCAAACTTTAATTTTTGGGCGGTTTATCAAAAACCTTCTATGTATTTTTCTTAATTTCTTTGAATTTAATGTACATTGGTTGAATTTGTAGGTTTTATAATTTTGAGTTATTATTTTTTATTAATCTTTTTTTTGGTGTTGCATCGTTTTATGAATCTTGAATTTGTAACACCTTTTTTTTCTTCTTAGATTTGATAATTTAGAACTTTTATCCAATTCTATGATACTTCCTCTTGTTACAGTTGTATCAAATTTTATTTTTTAGTAGATTTTACTTGGAAAATTGAAAATCGCAAAAATAGTTGTGGTTTTTCGATAATACTTTTGTTTTTGATTTGCAAGGAAAGAGAAATATTACAAAAATATGTTCGTTAAAATTTTATTATATTTAATATATATATATATATATATATTTCATCCAGTCTCAATCAAAAGCATATCCCAGGGGAAAGGTTTCACTCTTTCTTTCCCAAACTTTTTGATCTTATACAAAATTTATAATCATTTACCCTGAATCTAGTCTATAAAATCAAAAAAGGGGTGGGGTCAACTATAGAAGGGAAGGCCACCACAACTAAAATATAAAATACTTAGATCTAGAAAAAAGACAATGGAGAAGACGAGTTTGAGGTTTTGAGAGAGCTTAGAGGTTTCCGATCAGTCTTTGATTAGAAATCCAATGTCGCCTTTTTGTTTGATTTGCGAAGACATTTGAGGTTTAAGTTCGATCTTATTCTCATTTTTTCAATATCTCCTTTATTAAAAATATATAAAAATTATTTCTTTGTGTGTGAATGTGAAATCTTAGTTTTACAACTGAGTTGTTAACTAAAAAAATCAGTTAATCGCTTCATATGACCTATAAAAAAGAACTCTGTTTGTTTTTTAATTGAAATTTTGTCGGACCTTTTATTAATAACTCTAATGAAGAAATAAATAAAAGAAAAATTTATTTGGGCCTAAAGCGCAAATCAAAGCAACATTATATGGATATAGGAGACCAGCCCACCCGGTCCGCTCCCTCTCCTTTAAATATCTCCCTATCACAGTTAGCCGATAATTCCCGAAATAGGCCGAAAACATGATTTCTTAACACCTATGCAAGATTCAATAACTACCCAACCCAAATCCCAACTAATCAACATGCATTCACATTCTCGAGCTCAATCTAAGAGAGGAAAACCGTAGCCTACCTGTAGGCCGATCATACGCGCTCCAAAATCACTCCTTCGGAGCTTTCCCTTTCCGAACGGTCTCGAAACGCTGCCCCGCTATCAAAAATAGAGTCACAACGTTAATACGGTCATTTAGACACTAAAATCACAACAAACGGAGACGGGTCAATTTTGGAGTCAAAACGGGAATCGTGGGACCCGCGCAGGAAATTCCAAAATTAACCCCAAAAGTGGGTCCTAACCAGTTCCCCCAGCTCATGTCCCAAAATGGGACACATTTCGGGGCTCGGGAACAACACAATATCAACATGCAACTAAAACCCAAATTTTCTCAAAAATTATAAATGGGACAGCAGTTGAATCAGTGTATTTACCAAAAACGGGCGATCTACAGTAAAATCTGACAACATCACAATGTTCTCCTCGAAAAAACACTCAAGATAGCCTCAAAAATCACTTAAATCGAACCTAGAATGACTGAAATATCAAGTCTCAAAAATTCCCAAAATCAAGCTCACAAAAAGGGTGAGGCAGCAGGTATTTTACGAAAATTACCTCAAACGGGGACTCCAAATCACTATCCGAGCTCACCAACACGTTGTCCTAGAAAAATCTCACAACTTTTCCTTTTGAATCGCCCAAATCAGTTGAGAGATGAGAGAGTTATGAGGGTTTGAAATTTGGGAAATGTTGCTGATTTTCTGCAATTTATTGCAGAAAATCTGCAACATTTCCAAAACTTAAAATTCCGATGGGGTGCTCCGATCTCGTTCGGAACCCCGTGCACGCAAACGAGATATGCAACCATACCAAATTCGACATTCCAGACTCAAGGGCGCAATCGAAATTTCCATCAGAGGTCATTTCGATAAAAAGTGAGTCCCACTTCAAAAAGTCATTTTAAGTCAAAACCCACAAAAGGGCTCGGAAAAATATCGAAAACCTCCAGACACAAAAGAAGGGTCAATCTAGACTAAACTCGACATTCCAGAGCTAACCACGCTGATGGAAATCTCATCCGAGCGCGTTTACTCAGAATGTTGACCAAAGTCAAACTTAGGCTTAAACTTAAAGTTAAAACGCCTAATCGCACCGACTCACACTGAAAATCTCGGGAGTCATGTCGACCATGCTACTAGCCTAAAATGACCCTTCCGGAGCTGATGGAATCGTCAGAATCGGATTCCGATGTCATCTTCTTGAACTTTTGATAAAAAATGATCGTTCAAGGTTCATAAGCTCCAAAACACAAAAACTCGCACCAAGACCAAACGAACGACCAGGTGACCGAACTGTCAGTCCTAGCAAGTCATAAATGACTTGGGGTCACTATAGGAACGCTCTAAACGACACACAGAAGGCAAGACACAGAAATGACCAAGAGGGTCATTACACTCCCTTAAGATTAGGGTTTTTATTTCTGCCACACACTCTTTATTTTTCCAAACGGCCTCCACACCTACACAATGTTTGCACTGTGGTTGAACAAGAAACTCCACCTCCTCATTTTACATATCATCAATGTTTTTAAGTTGATCATCCTACTTCCTTGACCACCAGGTAACAATACAAAGTACTCTTTTCTCTGTGTTTTTCTATTTTCTTTGTTTTGTGCAACTGACCTTTTCGCCCTTAGTTGTGCTCTCCGGTACAATGGCTTGTGCTTTTGATGTTTTGTTAATGGAAACCATCTACGAGATGAAAAAGAAATTTGTTAATTATTTCATTTATAAAATTTTTTGGCATTCTTAATTATTATTATTTTTTTATAAAAATGAAGAAATGTTTGTTGTGTTGATATGGTTATTACCAATGGGTGTTAAAGTTGGATTTAAAACTTGTTTTTGAAGATTGAGATGAAAATGGTTTGCTCCTGAGTTCACTTTCATACATTGAGCTTCATCATGTTTAGTGATTATTTATGGAGATAAAATTTTGAAATAAAGTTAGTTAAATTTTTGAGTTTAAGTTTGACGTGTTGTCTGATTTAATTCATGTTTAGATTGAATTCTCTGTTTGCAATGATCTGAGAAATAAAAAGAGTTAGATCTTGATTTGTTTAAATTGATTTATCATTGGAGAAATAAGTCTTCATTATAATTTAATTTATTTCACAAATTAGAGATCTCCTTGGTTGTAAATCATATATAATAGTGTATTCCATTTGGGTTCAAGGGTGTAATTTCAAAGCATGGATAGTATATTTTTGGGACTAGACCAATGTTTTAGGCCGTATTAATAAATGTGAGAAGAGTTATATATGATACGATTCTCCTATTTTTGATGATGTAAAATTGTGTAAACACTTGGAAAATGTAAAAGATTTGAGTCAATCTTATGTCTAGCGTAGAATAGATTCCCTTATGTTTGACGTTTTTATTAATTTTTGTTTAAATAGATGAGAAATGTGAAAAATATTGTCCCTCATGTCTAATTGTTTGAAGAATGTTCATTTGTTTTATTGAATATTAAAATAATTTTTTTAGATAGATATATGCTAGGTTTAGGTAGTAATAGATGGATTGGATTAAGACCTCTCTTTTGTTCTCCTCTTATCTTTTGTTATCCTCTTATCAGAAGAAAATGAGGTTTCCTAAATATTCTACGCTATAGATCAGGAATCCAAAAAACGTTATAAAAAATACAAACACAAATAATTAAAAGGAAGAAACGATTGAGTCAAGATAGAATTATTGAAGTTCTTAAATTGATCAAGAAGTGCTTTGATAGTTCTTGTCATACAAAAAAAAAGGAAATTCAAGATGCACATCTACTTAAACATGGGAGATCCCTAAAATTATTCCTTTTTAATTTATTTTATTGCTTTCATAGGTTATTTAGATGGATAAGGATCTAGATAACATAGATCGATTCAATCATTTATTCAAAAAAAGTCATACCATAACGGTAATACAATTGATCAATTCAATATAACATAAATGAAACTTTTCGGAACAGTTCTAATTATCAATAATCAGTTTTTCTACAATTATTCTTTAGTTATTTTGATACTTTTTTGTTGAGACGTACATCAAAATTTAATAATATTACTAGCATTCTTATTTGTATGATAAAGATTATCAAATACTATTTTAGTTACTTGTTTAATATATATTTGTGATATTTTTATACTTATATTAGTTGAAGTGGGTTCATGTACTTCTTTTATATGAAAATAAGTAATGACTAGTTAATTCATGCATTACATTACGAGGATACTTTAATAACTTTTCTACTTTTGTTAAGACAAGAATGAGAGTTCACCAAAGAAAGCATCTAAGATATTGTAGGTTTTGTTTTATCTCTTTAATTTCTATAATTGAAATAGAAAATGTTAATATGTTGTTCAAATCGATAAACACATTTAAAAACTCCATGAAAAGTACTGTAATTAACAATAATTAACAACTCAAAATATTTTAAAAGTATTTGACAAGATTATGATAAGAAAGAATATTCCTAGAATGTCCAAGTTAGTAGTAAGTAAAAAAAAAACAACGTATTTAACCCTATATTCATGTATATAAGGAAACATTACAAAAATCAAAGATTTCCTTCTCTCCTTAATTTTCATTGTTGATATCTAAGCATTCCAAATGCTCCCTCACTCACTCACTCACATTTTCTTGCTTCTTCTGCAGATTAATAGAACCACCTTGCATTTTATTATTTAATTGGCAATCAAACTATGCAATCTGCTTGATGTTCGTATCTCCAAGAAGCTGTTGCTGATGTCACGGTAGTTCCTTCGGCACTACTTGGGTGTACGTGATTCGCAGGGTATGCATCAGTTAGTGAACCATATTTTCTCAAAGGCATCTTCTCTGGTAACATGATTATAATTCATCTCTGAGACCCTTTGCATGGATGGGATGGAAACATATGCAACTTGAGAGGTGCATCGACTTATTGAGGTTGATTGGTGTGGTTTTAAAGTTCACACATCATATTATTAGTACATCGTGAGTCCAATACACCTCATAATTATGTCGATGCACCATGGATAATATCCATGAAAAGGGTTTCACATATGAAATATAATCATGTTACTATGAAGTTGTCTTCAAGAGAATATAGTCTAAGTGATGCATACTCTACAAATAATGTCAATCCAAGTAATACCCCGTGAATTATGTGCACCAAATCGATACTGCATAATTTATTGCAATCCTAACAAAGATGCTACAAGCTAACATCTCAACCATAGTTTCTCTCTCAATAAGAGTTTTCTAGTAAGTCATTTTTTTTTTCATTTCACGGCTCAATATTAGTCACAAAGCTCTCCTCCAACCACCAAGATTAGCTAATTCGAGGAAATGATGACTTGCTACATTTGGTTACTTCTATTGGTTGCTTTCTTAAATTTAAAATTAATTCCATGTCAAGACAGGCACCTCATATATGAAATTGTAAACTATTCAGAAGTTATCATTCATGATTGTTGTTGTTGAACTTTTCAAATGATAACATGAGTAGCGAGGGAAGGTTGCGGTGTGGTAAGCTTTGGTGGTATGTTTTCAATCCTCTGATACCATAGAAATGTCATTGGTACCAAACTTTGTGAACTTTCACACTGTTCTCATTGTACGATTGAATGGCAAAGGGACATAATCCTCCTCCTTGAGCTCGATAGAGTAGTAAGACCTGGAGTCTAATTTGCATACTCATCCCCGTAAGTATATCCACATGATTATATACTTATTATAAATCATGTCTTAGGCTTTATTTTCGGGTATTTCATGATTGTTAGCATCTTATTCCTGCTTCATGAGCATGGCTTACATTCTGGCCTATGTTTGTATTTTTTTATGATATTTGGAAGCTTTTTATTGGCCTTAGCCTAGGAATTGACTTGTGTTTTCCTTAGACTTGCATTTTGGAAGCCGATAGGCCTTAGAATTCTCTGATGTTGCTTTAGACGGCTTAGCTCCCTGTAGATTAGTGTAGCATACTTGGGTCCTGTAGTATGAGCCTTATCTAGGAAGTAACTCAGCTTGGATGACCTGTCATCCATAATTCCTTTTTTTACTACGGACTAGATGATTCTCTGTTGTGATTTCAGGCTTCTTTCGACGATGTGGATCAAATTTTAGTTCTGCCTTTGGAGTGCTATGCGCTTTCAACCTTGGCATGGACGCTGATCCTTGGTAGACTTATGATGGTGACTTGACATGGTACTCTCCCTCAACAGTTCATATAGTCGTAGATTAAGATATGGATATATCACTCTTATAGTCATAACTTCAAGGTCTACACACATGATCTACAACCGCAGTCTGAGTTTTAATAATATTATCCTCTACTTTCTTTTCTCTTTCGCTCCTTCCTAAACTCGTGTGTATTATTGTTAGATTTCTATTCATTTGACCTCTGTAGTGTTATTTGTCACTTTTCATGTTGTTTTTACTTTTCAAGCTATGTCTGCCTAAACTTGGTACCTGTTGTTCTGGTACTAATACTATACTCTGCATCTATTTTCGTGATGCAATTCTGAGCACCATTCATCAATGCTAATATCGAGTTGGTTTCACGAGGATTCAGAGACGAGGGTGAACTTACGACTTTCTAGATCATACTTGTCTCCTTCTGTTTAGTTTTGGCTAATTTTTCCTGCTTTTGAGACAAGAGTATATATTTTAGTCCACTTTTAGGACTTGTACTATTTGTGTAGATGCTTTGTATATGTGACTACTAGGTTTTGGGTCTAATTATATATATATATATATATATATATATATTTGGCTTTTGTTCTCTTCTTACGGAGTTTCCTTTAGATTATATCTTGCATCCCCTGTTATTTGTTGTTTCAATCCTTTAAGCATGTTACTTGTCATTCCGAATTATGGGTTGACTTACCTACTGATGGGTTATAGTAGGTGTCATCATGACTGAAGTTTTTAGGTCGTGATATACATACACAGTAAACATGAGCCATCACATCACAACAAGCGAGTCCGGTTCTCTTATAGAACCCACACATTCAAACTTTTAGTGTAGCAGGGTGGTACATGTTCCCATTGTACTGGTTTGGTACCCATTCTAGATGTTAGGGTACAGACATGGTACCCATTCCAACAATTAGGGCTGGGCATTCGGTATTTCGGTTCGGTTTCGGGTTTTTTTTTTCGGTTTTTGGTTCTTGTACAATGTGTACCGAACACCGAACTGAAATAATTCGGTTCGATTTGGTTTTTATTATTTCGGTTCTGTTTATGTTATTTTGGTTCGGTTTTTGTTGGTTCGGTTTTCACAATAAATTCACAAACTAACTAGTAACAAAAGCAAAAATCAGAAAGAAAAATAAATGGAAGAAGAAATATTCATTTTGAAACTTGTTAACTAAAAATGGAAGAAGAAATATTAACAACAAAAAAATAATGTTGGTCGCCGGAAGTGGAAAGTGGTCAGTGGTCGGCTCACGGTTGGCGCCTGGCTGTGTGGAAACTGGAAAGGTTGGCTTGTCGCTGCTGTGCTACTGCCTGCTGGTCGACTCGTGGCTGTTGTGTTTTGCTGCTGGTCGCCGGAAATGGGAACTCCGATTTTCGTGTGCTGCCGGAATGGGAACGTCGATTCACTGTAGACGTGGAAAGTGGAACGGGGGTCTATACTTTGTAAAGTGTAAAGTGGAAAAGTAAGAAAAAAGTTTGAAAAGACAATCTTTTAACCTACTTTTGTTTTCAATTTATTTATTATTTAATATTAATAATCAATATAATATTAAATTTTATTATAATATAATTTATTTCGGTAAACCGAAATACTGAATAACACAAAAATTATATACCGAAAACCGAACCGAAATACCAAAAATAACAAAAACATATACAGAATACCGAACTGAAAACCGAAATACCGAAACCGAAATATCAAAATAATTCGGTTCGGCTCGGTTTTCGGATTTTCGGTGTGTATGCCCAGCTCTACCAACAACAGTATGTGTTGATGTTGCAACCGGTAACAATCATCAACACACAACGCATTCACAACCACAATGAATCACAATCAGACGTGTACATTCATGTAACACATTTCTATTATGCGACTGATAACATCCTTTATTTCACATCATATATTTCTGATTTCTCTAATTTATATCATGCTTGTACTATTAACAACGTAGTTAAAAAGCACATATAAAATAAACTGGAAGAACACACATCTATCACCTACCTCAGATCAAGCCTTGGAAACTATAAAGAATTTGAGCTTTTCCCTTGTTATGATTTTTTGCTTGTTCTTAGTCTAAAACAACAATAAAACACGACAATCAATTAATAATGGCCTAACAATACCCGTATTATAGTAAAAACATAAACCACAGGCCATTCCCATGATCATCCCACTTAGCAAGGGTCATTTCTATCATTAATTCAAACTTAAATCCTTCCCCGAGAGTAACACCCTTGATTCTAAGGCTTAAGAATAAAAATAAAAGTTGGGGAAGTAATTAACTTACCTTTATCGAAGATCTTGGTGGAAAAACCGAAGAAAGTTTCCCTAAGTCACCCTTTCTTTTCCCAAGAATGAAGTTTAAGAAAATAAGAGGTTTTGAGACCTTTTCTGCATAAAACCCCCCACTAACTCCGCCATAGCGGTGTCACCATAGGGGCCCATCCTCTATAACGAGAATTCATTTATCCTGCTATAGAGGCGTGAAACCCGCTATAGTAGCTTGGATGAAAACAAAAAATCCGTCCCAATGCCTCCATTTCACAATACACCTTCGAACATTTACGTTCTATAATAATGCCTTCACACCAAGTTCGATAGTGGGAGTTTTTTCACTCCAATTGATTATGAAAAACCCTATGGATCCCATAATGTCTTAGCTACTAGGAAACGTGATCCAATCTTAGACATACCACCCAACCCCTTCAATGATTTCCCTAGACCTTACCTTGGTCATATCCCGTATAAGACTAGCCTAGCCTAGCCTAGAATTTTCAAGTCACCACACAAAATGTTTTTTAACCTAAGTCATAAATCACCCTTTTGGGAACTACTGAAGCAATGAAAACTCAAATCAAACCTTATTTACCCATAATATGTACTTAGGTCAAACTTTCTAAAAATCAATCTTTCAAAACTGAAAATCTTCTACATATCAGATTGATCACCTCAAGAATTGTGTCACTCATTCCCGCAAATCATAAAATGTATAATAAAACTATGTGAAGGGTTAAAATAAGGGACAAAAAATTTGAAAATACAATCAACCATGAGGATGGTTAAAAAGTAGCGAATAAGCACAAATTGGTTCACTTGCATATTAAAATTGAAAATTGCCACACTTTGATAAGAGCTATTCACATGATCAAATTTGTAATTACTTAAAGTTGATTAAGCAATTTAAGTTAGATTTTCTAGAAGATTTAAGTTATTATATTCCAGCAAAGAATGGAAAAGTTGATGGTTCCTATAAAAGCAATTTTTAAAAATTATGTTGTGAAGTTTAAGAACTATACATTGACTTGATTGTCCTTTCTAGAAAATAATGGAAAATAATGCATTGTTATTTTTCTTTTAATCTTATGACCTCTTACAAAAATGATGTTTTATTTTATTATTTTTGAATCAATTCTACTATTTTAGTATAGATTGGTGTCCAGATCATTCTTTCCCTTTCATTTTCTTGAATAAAAACACAAATTGTTTAGTTCATATCTCAATAAAGTTAAGGAACAACAACAACACAAACCGACTGTAATCCCACATGAAATGGAGGGTAGTGTTTACGCAACCTTACTTGAACCTTGTAAAGGTAAATATGTTTTTTTTGATAGACCCTGGGATCAGTAACAATCATACGCAATACGGTTATTGAATCAAAGAGAATAAAATGTAGTAATAGAATTAATAAACAAGAGAGTCCGTGAATGATAAAAAGAATACTAACAAGAATTAAAAACAAGAAAACGTTCAGCTACCTATTAGCCTTCTACTCTAATCCTCGATCTCCATATCTTTCTGTTTAGGGTCATGTCCTCGCTAAGCAACATACAAAATTAAAATAAAAAAGTATTACCATCAAAATAAATTATTAAAAGCATTTAGACAGACATGTTTTGAAATATAGACATGTGACTTTTTACCCTTCTTGAGTTTCAATCCATTTTTAGCTTTGAATATATATTTTTTTAAATCTGATCTTTATTTTAACTTTCGTTTTATTTTTTTGTGGATTTTACTTAAGAAAATTGAAAAGCACAAAAATAGTTGTGGTTTTTTCGATAATACTTTTGATTTTGATTTGCAAGGAAAGAGAAATATTACAAAAATATGTTCATTAAAATTTTATTATATTTAATATTTATATATATATATATATATTTCATCCAGTCTCAATCAAAAGCATATCCCAGGGGAAAGGTTTCACTCTTTCTCCCCAAACTTTTTGATCTTATACAAAATTTATAAAAATTTACCCTGAATCTAGTCTATAAAATCAAAAAAGGGGTGGGGTCAACTATAGAAGGGAAGGTCACAATAACTAAAATATAAAAAAACTTATATCTAGAAAAAAGAGAATGAAGAAGACCAGTTTGAGGTTTTGAGAGAGTTTATAGGTTTCCGATCAGTCTTTGATTAGAAATCCAATGTCGCCTTTTTGTTTGATTTGCAAAGACATTTGAGGTTTAAGTTCGATCTTATTCTCATTTTTCCAATATCTCCTTTATTAAAAATATATAAATATTATTTCTTTGTGTGTGAATGTGAAATCTTAGTTTTACAACTGAGTTGTTAACTAAAAAAATCAGTTAATCGCTTCATATGACCTATAAAAAAGAACTCTGTTTGTTTTTTGATTGAAATTTTGTCGGGCCTTTTATTAATAACTCTAAGGAAGAAATAAATAAAAGAAAATTTTTTTGGGCCTAAAGCCCAAATCAAAGCAACATTACATGGATATAGGACACCAGCCCACCCGGTCCGCTCCCTCTCCTTTAAATATCTCCCTTAAGATTAGGGTTTTTATTTCCACCCCACACTCTTAATTTTTCCAAACGGCCTCCACACCTACACAATGTTTGCACTGTGGTTGAACAAGAAACTCCACCTCCTCATTTTACATATCATCAATGTTTTTAAGTTGATCATCTTGCTTCCTTGACCACCAGGTAACAATACAAAGTACTCTTTTCTCTGTGTTTTTCTATTTTTTTTGTTTTGTGCAACTGACCTTTTCGCCCTTAGTTGTGCTCTCCGGTACAATGGCTTGTGCTCTTGATGTTTTGTTAATGGAAACCATCTACGAGATGAAAAAGAAATTTGTTAGTTATTTCATTTATAAATTTTTTTGGCATTCTTAATTATTATTATATTTTTATAAAAATGAAGAAATGTTTGTTGTGTTGATATGGTTATTACCAATGGGTGTTAAAGTTGGATTTAAAAATTGATTTTGAAGCTTGAGATGAAAATGGTTTGCTCCTGAGTTCACTTTCATACATTGAGCTTCATCATGTTTAGTGATTATTTATGGAGATAAAATTTTGAAATAAAGTTAGTTAAATTTTTGAGTTTAAGTTTGACGTGTTGTCTTATTTAATTCATGTTTAGATTGAATTCTCTGTTTGCAATGATCTGTGAAATAAAAAGAGTTAGATTTTGATTTGTTTAAATTGATTTATCATTGGAGAAATAAGTCTTCATTATAATTTAATTTATTTCACAAATTAGAGATCTCCTTGGTTGTAAATCATATATACTAGTGTATTCCATTTGGGTTCAGGGGTGTAATTTCAAAGCATGGATAGTATATTTTTGGGACTAGACCAATGTTTTAGGCCGTATTAATAAATGTGAGAAGAGTTATATATGATACGATTCTCCTATTTTTGATGATGTAAAATTGTGTAAACACATGGAAAATGTAAAAGATTTGAGTCAATCTTATGTCTAGCGTAGAATAGATTCCCTTATGTTTGACGTTTTTATTAATTTTTGTTTAAATAGATGAGAAATGTGAAAAATATTGTCCCTCATGTCTAATTGTTTGAAGAATGTTCATTTATTTTATTGAATATTAAAATAATTTTTTTAGATAGATATATGCTAGGTTTAGGTAGTAATAGATGGATTGGATTAAGACCTCTCTTTTGTTCTCCTCTTATCTTTTGTTATCCTCTTATCAGAAGAAAATGAGGTTTCCTAAATATTCTACGCTATAGATCAGGAATCCAAAAAACGTTATAAAAAATACAAACACAAATAATTAAAAGGAAGAAACGATTGAGTCAAGATAGAATTATTGAAGTTCTTAAATTGATCAAGAAGTGCTTTGATAGTTCTTGTCATACAAAAAAAAAGGAAATTCAAGATGCACATCTACTTAAACATGGGAGATCCCTAAAATTATTCCTTTTTAGTTTATTTTATTGCTTTCATAGGTTATTTAGATGGATAAGGATCTAGATAACATAGATCGATTCAATCATTTATTCAAAAATAGTCATACCATTACGGTAATACCATTGTTAATGGAAACCATCTACGGGATGAAAAAGAAATTTGTTAATTGTTTCATTTATAATAATTTTTGGTATTCTTAATTATTATTATTATTTTTTATAAAAATGAAGAAGTGTTTGTTGTGTTGATATGGTTATTACCAATGGGTGTTAAAGTTAGATTTAAAAATTATTTTTGAAGCTTGAGATGAAAAAGGTTTGCTCCTGAGTTCACTTTCATACATTGAGCTTCATCATGTTTAGTGATTATTTATGGAGATAAAATTTTGAAATAAAGTTAGTTAAATTTTTGAGTTTAAGTTGGACTTGTTGTCTGATTTAATTCATATTTAGATTGGCTTCTCTGTTTGCAATGATCTGAGAAATAAAAAGAATTAGATCTTGATTTGTTTAAATTGATTTATCATTGGAGAAATAAGTCTTGAATAAAACTTCATTTATTTCAAAAATTGGAGATCTCCTTGGTTGAAAAGCGTATATACTAGTGTATTCCATTTGGGTTCAGGGGTGTAATTTCAAGGCTTGGATAATATTTTTTTAGGACTAGACCAATGTTTTAGGCCCTATTAATAAATGTGATAAGAGTTATATATGATACGATTCTCCCATTTTTGATGATCTAAAATTGTGTAAATACTTGGAAAATATAAAAGATGTGAGGCAATCTTATGTCTAGCGTAGAATAGATTCCCTTATGTTTGACCTTTTTATTAATTTTTGTTTAAATAGATGAGAAATGTGAAAAATATTGTCTCTCATGTCTAATTGTTTGAAGAATGTTCATTTATTTTATTGAATATTAAAATAACTTTTTAGTTTTTTAGATAGATAAATGCTAGGTTTAGGTAGAAATAGATGGATTGGATTAAGACCTCTCTTTTGTTCTCCTCTTATCAGAAGACAATGAGGTTTCCTAAATATTCTACGCTATATATCAGGAATCCAAAAAACGTTATAAAAAATACAAACACAAAAATTAAAAGAAAGAAACGACTGAGTCAAGATAGAATTATTGAAGTTCTTAATTTGATGATCAAGAAGTGCTTTGATAGTTCTTGTCATACAAAAAAAGGAAATTCAAGATGCACATCTACTTAAACATGGGAGATCCCTAAAATTATTCCGTTTTAGTTTATTTTATAGCTTTCATAGGTTATTTAGATGGATAAGGATAACATAGATCGATTCAATCATTTATTCAAAAAAAGTCATACCGTAACGGTAATACAATTGATCAATTCAGTATAACATAAATGAAACTTTTCGGAACAATTCTTATTAGCAATAATAAGTTTTTCATCAATTATTCTTTAGTTATTTTGATACTTTTTTGTTGAGACGTACGTCAAAATTTAATAATATTACTAGCATTCTTATTTGTTTGATAAAGATTATCAAATACTATTTTAGTTACTTGTTTAATATATATGTGTGATATTTTTAGACTTATATTAGTTGAAGTGGGTTCATGTACATCTTTTATATGGAAATAAGTAATAACTAGTTAATTAATCTAGAGACTATCTCAACTATTTACTTTTATCTTCATGCATTACATTATGAGGATACTTTAATAACTTTTCTACTTTTGTTAAGACAAGAATGAGAGTTCACCAAAGAAAACATCTAAGATATTGTAGGTTTTGTTTTATCTCCTTAATTTCTATAATTGAAATAGAAAATATTAATATGTTGTTCAAATGGATAAACACATGTAAAAACTCCATGAAAAGTACTGTAATTCACAATAGTTAACAACTCAAAACATTTTAAAAGTATTTGACAAGATTATGATAAGAAAGAATATTCCTTGAATGTCCAAGTAAGTAGTAAGTAAAAAAAACAACAAATTTAACCCTATATTAATGTATATAAGGATAACATTATAAAAATCAAAGATTTTCTTCTCTCCTTAATTTTCATTGTTGATATCTAAGCATTCCAAATGTTCCCTCACTCACTCACTCACCTTTTCTTGCTTCTTCTGCAGATTAGTAGAACCACCTTGCATTTTATTATTAAATTGGCAACCAAACTATGCAATCTGCTTGATGTTCATATCTCCAAGAAGTTGCTGCTGATGTCACGGTAGTTCCTTCGACACTACTTGGGTGTACATGATTCGCAGGGTATGCATCAGTTAGAGAACCATATTTTCTCAAAGGCATCTTCTCAGGTAACATGATTATAATTCATCTGTGAGAACCTTCCCATGGATGGTATGGAAACACAACTTGAGAGGTGCATCGACTTATTGAGGTTGATTGGTGTGATTTTAAAGTTCACACATCATATTATTAGTGGCACATCGTGAGTCCAATACACCCTCATAATTATGTCGATGCACCATGGATAATATCCATGAAAAGGGTTTCACATATGAAATATAATCATTTTACTATGAAGTTGTCTTCAAGAGAATATAGTCTAAGTGATGCATACTCTGCAAATAATGTCCATCCAAGTAATACCCCGTCAATTATGTGCACCAAAGCGATACTGCATAACTTATTGCAATCCAAACAAAGATGCTACAAGCTAACATCTCAACCATAGTTTCTCTCTCAATAAGAATTTTCTAGTAAGTCATTTTTTTTTCATTTCACGGCTCTATTTTAGTCATAAAACTCTCCTCCAACCACCAAGATTAGCTAATTCGAGGAAATAATGACTTGCTACATTTGGTTACTTCTATTGTTTGCTTTCTTAAATTTAAAATTAATTCCATGTCAAGACAGACATCTCATATATGAAATTGTAAACCATTCAGAAGTTATCATTCATGATTGTTGTTGTTGAACTTTTCAATTGATAACATGAGTAGTGAGGGAAGGTTGCGGTGTGGTAAGCTTTGGTGGTATGTTTTCAATCCTCTGATACCAGAGTAATGTCATTGGTACCAAACTGTGTGAATAAGAATTATATACAGTTTGCTTTAGACAGAGGAATTCCCACATACCATGCTATCCTTAGAAAAAAAAAAGGCTTCCCTATCCAAACAAGTCATTTGAACTTTCACACTGTTCTCATTGTACGATTGAACGACAAAGGGACAGAATCCTCCTCCTTGAGCTCGATAGAGTAGTAAGACCTGGAGTCTATTTTGTATACTCATCCCCGTAAGTATATCCACATGATTGCATACTTATTATAAATCATGTCTTAGGCTTTATTTTCGGGTATTTCATGATTGCTAGCATCTTATTCATGCTTCATGAGCATGCTTTACCTTCTGCCTTTGTTCGTACTTGTTTATGAAATTTGGAAGCTTGTTATTGGCCTTAGCCTAGGAATTGGCTTGTGTTTTCCTTAGACTCGCATTTTGGAAACCGATAGGCCTTAAAATTCTCCGACGTTGCTTTAGACGGCTTAGCTCCCTGTAGATTAGTGTAGCATACTTGGGTCCTATAGTATGAGCCTTATCTAGGAAGTAAGTAAGCTCGGATGACCTATCATCCATATTTTCTTTTTTACTACGGACTAGATGATTCTCTGTTGTGATTTCAGGCTTCTTTTGACGATGTGGATTATATTTTAGTTTTGCCTTGGAGTGCTATACGCTTTCAACCTTGGCATGGACGCCGATCCTTGGTAGACTTATGATGGTGACTTGACATGGTTCTCTCCCTCAACAGTTCATATAGTCGTAGGTTAAGGTATGGATATATCACTCTTATAGTCATAGCTTCAAGGTCTACTCACATGATCTACAACTGCAATATGAGTTTTAAGAATATAATCCTCTACTTTCTTTTCTCTTTCGCTCCTTCCTAAACTCGTGTGTATTATTGTTAGATTTCTATTCATTTGACCTCTATAGTGTTATTTGTTACTTTTTGATGTTGTTTTTACTTTTTAAGCTATGTCGGCCCATGATGCCTACTTGGTACCTGTTGTTCTAGTACTAATACTATACTCTGCCTCTATTTTCGTGATGCAATTCTGAGAACCATTCATCAATGCTAATATAGAGTTGGTTTGACGAGGATTCGGAGACGAGGGTGAATTTATGACGTTCTAGATCATACTTGTCTACTTCTGTTTAGTTTTGGCTAATTTTTCTTGCTTTTGAGACAAGAGTATATATTTTAGTCCACTTTTAAGACTTGTTCTATTTGTGTAGATGCTCCTATATGTGACTACTACGTTTTGGGTCTAATTATATATATATATATATATATATATATATATATATATATATATATATTGTTCTCATCTTAAGGAGTTTCCTTTAGATTACATCTTGCATCCCCTGTTATTTTTTGTTTCAACCCTTTAAGCATGTTACTTGTCATTCCGAATTATGGGTTGGCTTACCTACTGATGGGTTATAGTAGGTGTCATCATGACTCAAGTTTTCAGGTCGTGAAATACATACACCGTAAACATGAGCCATCACATCACAACAAGAAAGTTCGGTTCTCTTATGGAACCCACACATACAAACTTTTAGTGTAGCAGAGTGGTACATCATTGTAATGGTGTGGTAACCATTCCAACAATAGTATGTGTTGATGTTGCACCCGATACCAATCATCAACACACAACGCATTCACAACCACAATGAATCACAATCAGACGTGTACATTCATGTAACACATTTATATTATGCGACTGATAACATCCTTTATTTCACATCATATATTTCTGATTTCTCTAATTTATATCATGCTTGCACTATTAACAACGTAGTTAAAAAGCACATACAAAATAAACTGGAAGAACACACATCTATCACCTACCTCAGATCAAGCCTCGGAAACTATAAAGAATTTGAGCTTTTCCCTTGTTATGATTTTTTGCTTGTTCTTAGTCTAAAACAACAATAAAACACGACAATCAATTAATAATGGCCTAACAATACCCGTATTATAGTAAAAACATAAACCACAGGCCATTCCCATGATCATCCCACTTAGCAAGGGTCATTTCTATCATTAATTCAAACTTAAATCCTTCCCTGAGAGTAACACCCTTGATTCTAAGGCTTAAGAATAAAAATAAAAGTTGGGGAAGTAATTAACTTACCTTTACCGAAGATCTTGGTGGAAAAACCGAAGAAAGTTTCCCTAAGTCACCCTTTCTTTTCCCAAGAATGAAGTTTAAGAAAATAAGAGGTTTTGAGACCTTTTCTGCATAAAACCCCCCACTAACTCCGCCATAGCGGTGTCACCATAGGGGCCCACCCTCTATAACGAGAATTCATTTATCCTGCTATAGAGGCGTGAAACCCTCTATAGTTTGCATGAAAACAAAAAATCCGTCCCAATGCCTCCATTTCGCAATGTACCTTCGAACATTTATGTTCTATAGTAACACCTTCACACCAAGTTCGATAGTGGGAGTTTTTTCACTCGAATTCGATTATGAAAAACCCTAATGTCTTAGCTACTAGGAAACATGATCCAATCATAGACATACCACCCAACCTCTTCCACACTTTCCCTAGACCTTTCCTTGCTCATATCTCGTATAAGACTAGCCTAGCCTAGAATTTTCAATTCACTACACAAAATGTTTTCTAACCTAAGTCATAAATCACCCTTTTGGACCTACTGAAGCTATGAAAACTCAAATCAGACCTTATTTACCCAAAATATGTACTTTGGTCAAACTTTCTAAAAATCAATCTTTCAAAACTGAAAATCTTCTACATATCAGAGTGATCACCTCAGGAATTGTGTCACTCATCCCCGCAAATCATAAAATGCATAATAAAACTATGTGAAAGGTCAAAATAAGGGAAAAAAATTTGAAAATACAATCAACGATGAGGATTGTTAAAAAGTAGCGAATAAGCACAAATTGGTTCACTTGCATATTAAAATTGAAAATTGCCACACTTTGATAAGAGCTATTCACATGACAAATTTGTAATTACTTAAAGTTGATTAAGCAATTTAAGTTAGATTTACTAGAATATTTAAGTAATTATATTCCAGCAAAGAATGAAAAAGTTGCTGGTTCCTATAAAAGCAATTTTTAAAAATTATGTTGTGAAGTTTAAGAACTATACATTGACTTGATTGTCCTTTCTAGAAAAAAATGGAAAAGAATGCATTGTCATTTTTATTTTAATCTTATGACTTCTTACAAAAATGGTGTTTTATTTTATTATTTTTGAATCAATTCTATTATTTTAGTATAGATTGGTGTCCAGATCATTCTTTCCCTTCCATTTTCTTGATTAAAAACACAAATTGTTTAGTTCATATCTCAATAAAGTTAAGGAACAACAACAACACAAACCGACTGTAATCCCACATGGAATGGAGGGTAGTGTTTATGCAAACTTTACTTGAACCTCGTGAAGGTAGGTATATTTTTTTGATAGACCCTTGGATGAGTAACAATCTTACGCAATACGGTTATTGAATCAAAGAAAACAAAATGTAATAGTAGAATTAAGAAACAAGATAGTCCGTGAATGATAAAAAGAATACTAACAAGAATTAAAAACTAGAAAACGTTTAGTTACCTTCTAACCTTCTACTAATCCTCGATCTCCATATCTTTCTATTTTGGGTCATGTCCTCGCTAAGCAACACATACAACATTAAAATAAAAAAGTATAACCGTCAAAATAAATTATTAAAAGCATTTAGACAGACATGTTTTGAATTATAAACATGTGACTTTTTACCCTCTCCGAGTTTCAATCCATTTTTAGCTTTGAATATATATATTTTAGAATCTGATCTTTATTTTAACTTTCATATTAATTTTTTAGTGGATTTTACTTAAGAAAATTGAAAAGCACAAAAATAGTTGTGGTTTTTTCGATAATACTTTTGTTTTTGATTTGCAAGGAAAGGGAAATATTACAAAAATGGTTAGTTGAATTTTATTATAAATATATATGTATATGTATATATATATATACTATCTTAAAAGCATGAACTCTCAAACTTGAATGTGTCAAACTTGAATGTTGAATTACTATAATACCCCAAATTAAAAAATTCTCAATTAATAGATTCTTTTTCACATTAAAGGTTTGTGACTTTTCCAAATGGTTGTGACATTTCCGTTGAGTTGTGACATTTCCGAAGGATTGTGATTTTTTCAAAGGGTTGTGACTTTTCCAAAGGGTTGTTCCTTTTCCGATAAGTTGTGACTTTTTCAATGGGTTGTGGCTTTTCCGATGAACAATGAATTTTTCAATGGGATGTCACTTTTCTGCTAAGGTACAATTAGCACCCATTCATACTATTATATGTTAGTTATAAATAGAAGGGTTTCCTCTCAATTTTAAACTACAATTTATTTTTTTGGATTTTCTTCTCTTCTTTTTAAAAAATCTCAAGTGTTATTTGATCAAGAGTATTAAATTCAAAATTTAACTAAATTCGATGGACCACATAAGAAATAGTTGGTGAACAAATTGTAGCAAATTATTCATCAATTCACACTCATATCTTCCTCTTAGAATTTTCACCACATACATACTTCTATTATTTGTAGCATTTTAGAACATTAATACCCTTTTAATTAACCTACATAATTTATTTATTAAAAAAAACTAATTTTCTACGAATAGTCACAACAATTTAATTTACGCCTTCATGTTTTTTCAGTCATAAATCACAGCCATTCACTCCTTATAAATTTTTGGGGATCTCCTTTTTGTGACAATTTGAGATCATTTAAAATTTTCATAAATGATTCATCCCCAATCCATTGATCTATTTTGCAAATGTTCTTAGCATTGAAATTTATGTATTGACTTTCTATTAAAAAAGAAAATAAGAGAATAGAGAAATGTGCAATTAGTAACGAGCTTTGCTTCACACAAAAAACCTCTATATAGAGTGCGCGTGAAATTTTATTTCTTTTTCCTGTTTAGTTTCTTTAATTAATTTCTTTTATGTTTTCATTCGAAAGAGAATTTAATAATTAGTGTTCACATAATTATTGAATAGTAACAAATACACATATTGTGGAGTATTTTTTCTAATAAAATTAATAGATCAAGTTGTGGGAGAGAAAAGAATAAAAAATAAATACGAAAAAGTTACATGATTGGGGTAAGATACTTCTTCTTTATTTTTCTGTTTTTTATTCTTTTACCCTCAAACAAAGTACTTTCTTCGTAATTTTTCTATAACACCGGGTATCAACGTAGCCATTGAATTATTAGTTCTGATATTAAGTCCACTATTTCAAAAATAGATTTTCACTTTTATTTGTAATATGATAATATAACCATGATAATAACAATTTTTTAATAGATATGTAAGTACATATGAATGGAGAAAGTAATGTGTTGGTGGGAAGAAATTCAATCAAATGGAACACTAGAGTGAACAAAACATACACATATATTTTCGTCTTCCTTCTTCGCTGGCTATGAATTGTTTCATATTTTTTAAATATTTATATTAAGTATGAAATTTTTTAAGCAAGAATTTCCTGTTATTTTGTGTTCATTTTAATATGACAAAATTTTATGTCACAAGATACACTTCTTCCTAGTTATATAAATATAGATAAGAAAATAGTGATTGATCTTAATCTGTAACGACCTGCTCCCGTCATTATAGAAAAGCCAATGGGGAAAAATTTTGGGCCGAAAAACTTTTTTGTAGTATCTTGAGATTTCTCAACCTAGACCAGATTTGGACGAAATCGAAGTCATTAAATTCTAGGGAAATCTGGTAGCAATTGGGTGATTTAGTTCTGATTTTGATTACATGAGTAGATAGCTAAGACGTTAAGGAATCCATACGACTTTACGGAATTGAATTCGGATGAGTAGAACTCCCGAAATTGATCTTAGAATGAACAAGTAGTTTCTGAGATTCGTTGGTTGAAGGTGTGTTGTGAAATGGGGTCTTGGAATTATTAATTTTGCTCACTGGTTCCGTTGAAGCCGTTGAGGCGGGGATTCTGTCGCCAGGGCGGGGCCACTGTAGCGGGGTGGGTGCCGCTGTGGCAGGGTAGACGCGACTTAAAGTTGAAAATAAACCCCAAAAATGTTTTATTCTGCAATTTTTGAATTTGAGAGCTAAGGAACGAACCCAGGTCTTTCCTTGGCAGTTTTCCACCATTTTTGAGGCTAAAAGTAAGATTTTAACTCCCCAAATTCATTTTTTGATTCGTAGAACATAATCTAATGGGTAATCATAGATGGGGAAGAGTTTTGATCTGAGAATTATGGTGGAAAAAGACCTAATCTGGGTATGATCTAGGGTTGATAGAATTTTTAGTAAATTAGGTAATTAGTGATTGTTTATTGATTTCCGTGTTATATTGATCGTTTGTAGACCAAGAACAAGCGAAACGAATCCGGAAAGGTTAGAATCAAGTTTCTTAGGGGATTCAAGCTTGTTTCGAGGTAGGTGATGGTTGTGATTCTATGATTGTGTGATGTATGTTTGTTCTTGCTTCATTATGATACATGTATATATGCGAATGTTGCATTATTAATCACATTAATTGTAAATGAGGATATATGAATGATGAATGCCATGAATTATGACTTGATTGTATGATTATGAGAAAGTACTTTGTGATTGTGATTGTGGCTTGTTGAATGGATCGGGTGTTGCGTTCCGACACACTAACTTGGATTGGTTGCCACGTTCCGGCATTAACATTGGATCGGGTACCACGTTCCGGTATGCTAACTGTGATATTTGAGAATCGTGAAACTGTTCGTTGTTCGTAAATAATGATGATATTGTATATGTTCGGTGTATGCATGTTATTATTATGTTGTATTGACTTATATATATTGCACTTAGTGGGATAGCCACGTGATCCTACCAGTACACTGTGGTTGTGTACTGATACTGCACTTGCTCTTTCTTTGTTGAGTACAGGGCATCTTCAAGCGGCTATTGACAGACCTCGCTTAGAAAATAAGTGATCGTTGTTCGAATTTAAGGGTGAGTCAGTTCTTCCGGGATACCATGAGTTCTCTTCTGTCTATGTCCACATTTCAGACTTAGATTTTTCTAGTTAGTTAATTAGTTCACTAGTTTGGGGTTGTATCCCTTCTTGTTTAGACTTATGGATCTTGTTAGAGTTTTGGTACATTGACTTTCAGGTTCTATGTGTTACTTCCGCATTTGTTTTAGTTGATAGACTTTTGATTTAGAATTTATGGGAACTCCCTAATTCTTTCCTTAGTATTTAACTTGCTTCCATAACTTTAAATGCTTAGTAAAGTGATTAAGTTGGTTAGCTAATTAGTATTAATGGTTCTCCCACCGGAGAGTTAGTGTGGGTGCCAATCACGACGGTCGGGATCGTGACATAATCAAATTAAAGATTCTATAAATAATACTTAAAATTTTATTTGTCTATTAGTTTTTATTATTGGAAAAGTTAAATATTTTATATCACGGTAAAACTTCTATAAGTTTCTAGATACTTTTATTAGACAACAACTATATGATATGTATGCGGCAGAAAAAAGGAGAAGACTACTGTCACTCCCCGAGCCTACCCTGGAGGGACTAGCACTCGAGAACCATTTCTGGCCCCAAGCGAACCCTTGTCCTGACTTACTTACTCAGCGGAAAACTTAAACATAAGAACTATAACTCATGCAATATCTTAAGAGATAGTAACTTAGCCAAAATGGCAACTCAAGTCTTAAACGTAAACAACTTAAATGAATAAGACTAAAGAACTATAACTATCTGTCTATGAAGCCTCTAAAACAAAGAGGGATGTCGGGACAAGACCCCCGATCATCCTAAAAACTGAAAACTAGAAATCAATGTAAAAATGAGCCCTCCATAAAGCAATGAGGCTCACCAATAGACTCTGAGTGGATAATAATCCTGGTTACTTCTGTCTGCATCATAAAATGATGCAGGCCAAATGACATCAATACATTGAATGTACGAGTATGTGAGGGGAAAACTAAACATGATATAAGCTTGAAAGGAATATAAAAGAAACATTTACCTTGGCTTTACTCAACTCATGAATAACTCAACTCAATATAAAGAAATAAAACACATGCAATATATAGAAAGCTTTTAAAACAGTGGAAACAACTTAGTTCGCTAAAGAAAATGCAATAACAAACTCAACATTACTCATATAATAAAGTAATATAGTTTCTGTGGGAGTTTCTCTAACCGACAACCACCACTATGAGCCTAAGTGGTGATACAACGTCTTGCCCATACTTTGTCGTCATATAAAACGCCTTAACTAAGTGGATCCAGTAGTCTATGCTAAAAAGAACTTAAGGAATCATCTAAAAAGTATGATCTTTTACTACCCATGAGGGATACATGGTTTATGGAGACTTGAGTTAATATGAACTCGCATCCCATATCGGTGCTCAATACTACTCCCAAAAATATATTGTCACGCCCCGAGCCTACACCCGGGGCGGGACTGGCACTCGAGAACCATTGCTGGCCCGAAGGGAACCCTTGACCTGACTTACTTACTCAGCGGAAGACTTAGCTCATGAAGAAAATACTTTTAAAAGTAAACTGAAGTGCTCAATAAACTTAGAATGTATCAAGATAACATTCACTGGCCAAAAGTGGCAACTCAAGTCTCAACCATTAAAACAGGAAATAGAAAACTCAAGAGCTAACATCTGACTGTCTATCTATGAAGCCTCTAAACAACTCATATGGATGTCGGCCTAATGAACTAACTCATAAAACTGAAAGCAATAAAAGGGATCCTCCGGAAGCAAGGAGGCTCACCACAAGACTCTGAGTGCTCAACTGGATCAACGATACACTGGATGTTGATCTTGGTTACCCGTGTCTGCATCATAAGAAGATGCAGGCCAACTGGCATCAGTACATTGAATGTACGAGTATGCAAGTTGGAATGTTAAACGTAACTTAAGCTTGAAGGGAACTGAAGAACTTACCTGGCTCAACTCAACTCAACATAACTCAACTCATTTCAATATAAAGTTGTTTAAAGAAAGTGCAATATAAAGAAAAGCTATTTAAAAACATGATGTCAACCCTGTAGGTAAAGATACATATAACTCTGAAATGTATGTAAAAATACAAATAAACTGTGTATATAAGAATACAATTATTTCTGTGGGAGTTTCTCTAACCGACAACCATCACTTAAGAGCTATTGTGATGATACATCATTTTGGCTCACGCTGCCAGGGCCGTCCTATACCTTGCCGAGGGTATAAAACCTGAACTACTAAGTGATCCACTAGTCTATGCTAAAAATCACTAAAGGAATCATCTAAAAAGTATGACCCTTTTTAACCCATGATGGCTACATGGTTTATGGGGGCTGTGAGTTTGTTTGAACTCTCCCCCATATCGATGCTCAATACTACTCCCAAAAGATGATACTAGCTCTTATGTTTAAAAACATACTTCTTTCTGTGATTTGAGATAATTGCTCAAAAACATAGCTCAAAGGCTATCTTGGAAATCAAAGTTTCCTCTCTTGCTTCATTTAAAAAACGACTACTCTTTTCTGAAAACTAGCTCAAAGGCTCTTTGGAAATCTCAGTTTTCGTTCTTATTTAAATGTGAAAACATTTTAAACTCTTTGGGAATACATAGTACCAATATACTTCTTTGAAGAAATGAACTTCAACTTTACTGTTTACTCTTTACTCAACTTGAACTTTAAGTCTTAAAACAAAGTTAAAAGCATTTGCAAAAGACTTCTTGGAAAGACTCTAAGAACTTCCTAGACTTGGCTCTTGACTTTCCTTGAATTTGAATTTATGGATTCAAGGTTATGATTCATCTTTCTAGATGATTTCTAGATGTTTAGAAGTCATTTAGAGTAGTTAGAATCAATGGAAAGTGTTAGTACACTTTAGAAGGACTTAAATAGGTTGAACGACGAAAATTGGTGAAAAACGACGATTCGGGCGCATCCCAAGCGCGCCGCGCCAACCCTAACTTACTGGGGCTCAAATCTGGTGCAGTGCTGGTGCTCCACACCAGCCCCTCAGCCGGGCGCGTCGCTCTAGCCTCTCTTTAGGCAAAATTCTGACGAACTTTTGATCTCGTTTTCTAATCCTAAATCGTTTTAATCCGATTCTTTTTCTCAAATTCACTTTAGATTCATGTACCCAAATTGTATACACAAAATCTAACCCAAACAACTCAAGGAAACAACAATTTAACATCAAGAAACTCCTTAATCCCAACTCATATTCAAGAACGAAATCAATTCAAGAACAACTATCAGGAACATCAAATTCTCAATCTTTTTAGGATGAAAATACGCTGAATTAAACATGCTTGGCGAATGGGTGAACTAAACCAACGCTATGTGATCTCACATACCTCGTAGGGATCACCCCTTGACAAATTCCACAAGCGATTCCTTACGAAGATGTCGAAACTTGAACTTTCTTCTCGTTTCTCCTTTTTTCTCTTTTCTCCAAGTCCTAGCGTAGATTTCCAATTTTTTTAAATTGACCAAATTCAGTTTTGACCCTTAATTAATTCATTAAAACGAATTAAATAAATTGGGTAAGGAAAAGACCAAACTACCCTTTAAAAATCCGGATTGGACATTTCCTTATTTGAATAGCCCAACTTCCAATGGGCCTAACTCACGCATACGAACTCGGAATCACGTAAACTCGGCGGCGATGGAAAGATTATTCCAAGTTATTTCCTACGATATCTAGAGACACACCTAAATCACCCTGAGTTAGAAGTTATGGTCATTTGAAGTTGACCAAAAACTCAACTTAACACCTTAACAAATTTTTCCAGATTTTGAAATTCTTTCCAAAAATTATTATTTCCACTTTTTAATTTCTTTCTAGTTACGGGGTGTTACATATACTTAGCTCATATGTTTTAAAACAAAACGTCTTTCTTCGGTTAGAGATAATTACTCAAAACTTAGCTTAAAAGCTCTCTTGGGAATCAGTGTTTCCCTTTCTTGTTCAAATGTGAAAATATTTTAAACTCTTGGGAATACTTTGTTCCCTTATAACTTTTGGAGAAATGAACTCAATTCTTTACTCCTTGCTTAACTCAAAACTTAAGTCTTAAAACAAAGTTAAAACATTTGTGAAAGACTTTTGAAAATTTTATGAACTTCCCTTGACTTGATTCTTAACTTCTAGACTTGACTCTTAACTTTCCTTGAATTGAATTATGGATTCAAGGTTCATGATATCATGTTTATGGATGATTTCATGATGTTTAGACGTACCTTAGAGTGTTGGAATCAACTAGAAAACATAGGTACGTTGCTAAGGAACTAGTACGGAAAGTTGGGGAAGAAATGGGAAGAACTAGCATCCCTGGCGCTCTGAGAGGCGCGGGGCGCCATCCCTTGAAATTCAGAAAGTGACTTGGGGCGCTCTGGCCGGCATGGCTCCCCAAAGGTCAAAATTCATAGACCCCTTTTTGGGGCTCTGAGAGGGGTGACATCCCAGGACCCTACCCAAGTGCTCCCCAACTTTTCTTCTTCGTTTTCCATCTCTAGACCCTCTAATTTCACTTGGTTCTTTCCAAAAACACTTAGAATCGATTATACCCTCAATATATACTAGATTCAACTCGAAATTACACCCGAAAACATGAATCAAATCTCAAGAAAATTTCAACAACACAACCCACAAGAATTCAAACGAATTTCATCAAGAACTCAAAGGATTTACTTTCAAATCCAATATACTTCGCTGAATTGAATCATGATTGGCACGTGGGTGAACTAATCCAATTCTATGTGATCTCACATACCTCGTAGGATTGAATCCTTGGCGAAATCCACAACTAAACTCGAACGTTCTTGACGATTCTTGATTTTTCTTCTCCTTTCTCCTCTTTTCTCTTTTTTCCAAGCCTTAGCGTGAATTTCCAATTGACTAAAATGATCTAATTCTGATTATACCCCAAATAAACTCCTAAAAACGAATTAAAATAATAGGGTAAGGAAAGGACTAAAATGCCCTTCCAAAACCCGGATTGGACTTTCCTTATTTGAACAGCCCAACTTCCAATGGGCACAACTCACTCATACAAACTCGGAATCGCACAAACTCAGCGGCGTTGGAAAAATTATTCTAAGATCTTTCCTACAATATCTGGAACCACACCTAACTCATCCTGAGCTAGGAGTTATAGTCATTTGAAGTTGACCAAAAACTCAACTCAACATACTTAGCAAATTTTCCAGATTTCAATTCTTTCCAAAAATGACTATTTCCAAATTCTTAACTTCTTCCTAGTTATTTCAATTTTTGAGATGTTACAACTACAATTCCGCAACGATAAAGTTGAAATATAAAGAAATGAAATATTGTTCAACATAGGTGATGTTATTCATATATTAACATCAAATTATGCTACTTAAATATATATATCGAAAATGAAGAATTTGTCAAATAAATATTTGACACACACTCAAATCACTATTTAACCATCATTCTTTATAACAACATTTCACTGTAACAACCTAATTTTCTTTAGATCTAATTTTATGTTATATTTTTTGTCTCTATAACATTCTACTTATAACTGTGTTGACATTCACTATAGAAATACATTTTTTTTTGTAAAATGACATCTCTATGATAGCCTTACTCAAATATTAATTGAGTAATAATATTTTTAAAAGATATGTTACGTATAAAGATAAAATATTGAAATATTTATGATAATCGCTATAAGTGTCATGCACATACTAAATTTCAAGTATGGATATTAAGACAAAATTGTACTTAAATGGTGTCCATCATTTATGGTCATAACCTCAAGAAGGAAGGCTATTGGTGACCTTTTTTATATTGATATTATTTTTTATATAGTTTATTGGTTAAATTTTCTTACAAATTAGTAAAGTAAAAAATAATGCTACTAAAGAAATGTCACTTTCTCCCCATATTAAAATTTTGAATGTTTCTGAAATGTTTCAATGATATGTGGCATTTTGATCTCGAAATTTTTTTAACTCTATGACAATTTTTATTAATTATTTAAAAGTACTTGTCCAATGTTCATTCAATTATAATTATTTACTTAGAAACTTTTATTTAGTAATATTAATTATATTTTGCAACATCATATACTATATGATATGACACACACGTGCAACGCACGTGCAGTGAAACTAGTATATATATATATCCTTTTATTGTTGGTTATTTTTGAAAGAAAATAAAAAAATATGGAAAGCAATAGCATATTGCTACATGATAAATTTCATCCCAATCTCAATCAAAAACATATCCCATGGGAAAGGGAATATTCCATTCTTTCTCCCCCCAAACTTTTTGATCTTATACAAAATTTATAATTACACTTTACCCTGAATCTAGTCTATAAAACCAAAAAGAGGTGGGGGCAACTATAGAAGGGAAGTTCACAATAGCTAAAATATAAAAAACCTAGATCTAGAAAAAAGAGAATGGATAAGACGAGTTTGAGATTTTGAGAGAGTTTGGAGGTTTCCGGTAAATCTTGGATTAGCAATCCAAAGTCACTTTTTTGTTTGATTTGCAGAGATATTTGAGGTTTAACTTCGATCTCATTCTCATTTTTCCAATAGCTCCTTTATTCAAAACATATAAAAATTATACCTTTGTGTGTGAATGTGAATCCTAGTTTTACGACTGAGCTGTTAACTAAGAAAATCAATTAATCGCTTCATATGACCTATGTAAAAGTAATTTGTTTTTTCTCAATTGAAATTTTGTCGGGCATTTTATTAATAACTCCAATGGAAAAACAAATATAAACATCATTTGGGCCTAATGCCCAAATCAAAGCAACATTACATGGATATAGGAGACCAGCCCACCCAGTCCGCTTCCTCTCCTTTAAATATCTCCCTTAAGATTAGTATTTTTGGGGCCTAGACCAATGTTTTAGGCCCTATTTATAAATGTGAGAAGAGTTACATATGATACGATTCCCTTATTTTTGATGACGTAAAACTGTGTGAATGCTTGGAAAATGTAAAACATATGGGTCAATCCTATGTCTAGCACATAATAGATTCACTTTTGATTAATGTTTTTATTATTTTTTATTTAAATAGATGGAAAATGTGAATAATATTGTCTCTCATGTCTAGTTGTTTGAAGAATGTTCATTTGTTTTATGTAGCATGACTCATGCCCTAGGGAGAACATATCCCCCACTTAAAGAAAATTAAATTAAAATTCTTAGGTTTTTTAGATGGATATATGCTTGATGTAGGTAGAAATAGTTGGATTAGATTAAGACCTCTCTTTTCTTCTCATCAGAAGAAAATGAGATCTCCTAAATTTCTACGCTATAGATCAGGAACCCAAAAAACGTTATAAAAACCACAAACACAAAAAATGAAAATAAAGGAACGACTGAGTCAAGATAGAATTGTCATACAAAAAAAGGAAATTCAAGATGCACATCTACTTAAAGAAGGGAGATCCCTAAAATTACTCCTTTTTATTTTATTTCTATAGCTTTCTTGGGTTATGTAGATGGATAAGGATCGAGATAACATAGATTGGTTCAATCATTAATTCAAAAAAATCATACCATAATGGTAATACAATTGATTAATTCAGTATAACATAAACGAAACTTTTTGGAATAGTTCTAATTATCATCAATTATTCTTTAGTTATTTTGATACATTTTGTTGAGTCGTATGCCAAAATATTATAATATTTACTAGCTTTCTTATTTGTTTCATAAAGATTATCAAATACTAATACAATTACTTTTTTAATATACATTTGTGATATTTTTATACTTATATTTTGTTGAGGTGGGTTCTTGTACTACTTTTTTTTTTATGAAAATAACTAATGACTAGTTAATTATATATAGATTATCTCAACTATTTACCTTTATCTTCATGTATTAAATTATGAAGATACTTTAATAAATTTTATAATTTTGTAGAGACTAGATTGGGAGATCACTCAAGAACAAATCTAAGGTATTGTAAGTTTTGTTTTATCTCCTTAATATCAATAATTGAAATAGAAAACATTAATATGTTATTCAAATCTATAAAAATATTTAAAACTCCACAAAAAGTATTTTAATTCACAATAATTAACAATTCAAAACACTTAGAAAGTATTTGAAAAAATTATGATTAGAAAAAACATTCCTTGAATGTCCAAATTAATAGTAACTAAGAAAAAATATTCCTTGAATGTCCAAATTATTTTACTTTTGTTAAGATAAAAATAGGAAAACATTAGAAAAAAACAATGATATAGTAGATGATCTTAGGCATATTTATATGCCTAAGTTGTCAATATTTGCCCATGAATTGATTTAAATAATGAATGATTTTGAGTCTATTAGATTGATTTTGTTATACTTGCGATGATTATGCACTAAAACATGTGATTTGGGGTTTCAGGAAACTCTCAAGGAGATTGGAGTCAAATTGAAGAAAAGAGATGCAAAGCCATGTGAAGAATAGACTAAGTGTGAAAGCACCTGGGCCTGGCATACTGAGAGAGGCGCCGCGCCAGGCCTGAAAGTTTTGAGGCTTTCTTCAGGCGTACTGTGAGAGGCGCCGCACCAGGCCTCAACATTCAGAGGTGTTTTCCTGGCACTCTGCTAGGCGCGACGTGCCAAGGTGAAGAGTTCAAAGGCAACTGCTAGGCGCGATGGGAGGCACGACACGCCAGTGTTATCCCGACTTTTCCAGCTTAAAAAGTGTTAAATAGGATTCCTAATTTTAGTATACATTGACTCCAAGTTTTCCAACTCTTATAAATAGATCCTTAGGGCTCCATAGTTAGGGTTCGACTTTTTATTTGGTGTGCAAGATCAAGTATCATCGTTTTTCATAGGTTTTAATCTTCTAACTCTTCTATTTTCTGGAAATTGCATGAACAATTGTATTTTGTGGTTTTCTAATAGCATGAGTGGCTAAACGCCCTAGTTCTCGGGTTGTAGCTACGAATCGAATGTTGAATTTATGAATTAATTCTTGGTTGTCATTTTAAGTTACTTCTATATTCTTGTTTCAGTATTTTATGTTTGCGCACCATAAGATAAATCTATTGTCTAATCTTAAAATCGTGAGAGGAGGGATTAGATAGACCAGAGAATATAGAGAGCTTGATCGACCCATTAAGTTGAGGTAATTTGTGTTCAGAAGTGACGCCCAGACGAACAACTCACTTGGTTACGAAACTGGATGAAATATAAATGCTCGCCAGTTAGTCTGTTTATCCCCGCTTAACGATGTAGTTAGGCAGCTAATTGGAGTAGGCGACTAGAGGTGTCTGACCCGACTCATACAATTAATCCTGTAAATCAGTAACTTGACAACTAAAATTAGTTCTAAGCCGATAATTTGATACATGAGATTCATATCATGCTGCGGCCCTAAAATTGTCCTTTACTTGCTTGAAACATCATCTAAAAGTCGTTCACAATTAGTTACTTTTATTTGTTGCATAATTAGTAGTAGTTTATAATCATCACAATTTCTGAAAACGGTTACTTTTGTTTTATTTGTAGAGTTAAGTGTCATTTATTAGTTGATCATAAGTACCTTGGGAATGATAACTCGTTTCTTTAAGAATCTATATTACTTGATCGACCACGTACACTTGCGTGTATACTAGGGAGCAATAAGTTTTTGGTGCCGTTGTCGGGGACTTAGAAATTGATTTATATTCGATCTTCTTAAGTCTACAATTAGAATATTCAGGTGTTAATTACTTGATCTTAGCTTGTTTATTGCAGACAGTGAACTCTCAAGTCTGGCTCGGAAAGAAGAACTTGTCGAACAAGACAACAAACCCGAAAGAGCCTTACACCAATGCAAAAAAATGAATCGAGGGCATCAAGAATAATTGGGCTTAGGTCTTCGCGGTGACAATGAGGAGAATAACCAAGATAACGTGAACAACCAAGAGAACTTGAATAACCAAGAAGTACCCCATGTCGTACCTGCAAGACAAGTTCGTGATGTGGCAGTCCCACTCACACCCAATGTGGCATCTAGTATTAGGAAACCTCCTCCGGGGGGTAGATTTGAACTGAAACAGGGCATGGTACAACTCCTCCATTCTAATGGGCAATTCACTGGTCTCCCCCATGAGGATTCTCAAATCCATATTAGAAACTTCATAGAGATTAGTGATACTTACATCCCAAATAGAGTCTCATCGGATTATGTGAGGCTGACGTTGTTCCCGTATTCATTATTAGGAGCCGCAAGGCGCTGGTTAGATTCTGAGCCACCAAACTCCATCACCACCTGGGATTACCTAGCTAAGAAGTTCTTGAGGCGATTCTTCATATCTAAGAAAACCGCTTGGTTGAGAAGTGAGATACTAAGCTTTAATCAAAATAAGGGGGATGATATGTACCAAGCATGGGCTCATTTTAAGCAAATGTTGAATGCCTGCCCGCACCACATGCAAACTAATGAAGTACTTGATCACACGTTCTTTGAAGGTTTAGATTATAATGCACGTGTACTTCTTAATAGTGCAATAGGTGGACAAGCCCTAGCAAAAACCTGTGAGAAGTTGTTCAACTTACTCGATAGACTCTCCGAAGGGAACCCAGGGTATGAGGGGGAAATGCCTAGAACCACAACCCAAAAGGCCACGGGGATCTTAGATGTAGATCAAGCTACTGCCATAAACGCCAAATTAGATGCAATGCAACATAACATGGCCTTACATTTTAAACAGATGGCGCTAAACGGTGCACCGGTAAATGTTATACAACAGGCAGCAAATTAGTGTGGGGTATGTGGTAGTGGAGCTAATGAAACCAAACTATGTGAGGAAAACCCAGATTCCGTAAACTATTTGGGTAATGCACAAAAGGGTGGAGGTCAGCAAAACTATGGTAACACTTACAACCCTAGTTGGAGGAACCATCCTAACTTCTCATAGGGTGGGAACCAAAACCAAAACCAAGCACAAGGGGCCAACCAATACCGTTCTCAAGGGGTTGGGCAACAATACCAAAATCCTAACCAAAGCGCAAATCCTAATGCACCAAAATAGGGGATGACCAATGAGGAGCTACTCCAAAAGATCATGGCTGAAATAGGAACAAAAATAAATGCTAGGATAGTTAAGCAGGATGAGAACATCATAAACATCCAAATGTTCCAAATGAGTTTAGAGAAACAAGTTGCGCAAGTTGCTAATTCTCTGAACATGCATCCCCAATATGGGCTGCCCGTTGATAATGAACCTAACCCCAAGCAACTAAATACGGTGAGTACTAGAAGTGGGTTACAATTAGAGAAACTAGCTCCAAAGAAAAGAGATACTGAGGCAGGCACTAGAGAAAAGAAAGTGGAAGAGGTAGTAAAGAGCTCCAATGTTGACGCACCCGTTCCTCAAAAGAAACTACCACCTCTGTTTCCACAAAGTCTCAGAAAGCATAATAATGATGAATGCTTCGGTAAGTTTCTCTCTCTTTAAACAGGTTCACATTAATCTTCCTTTGGTTGACATTTTACAGGTATCCCGAAGCATGCTAAATACGTAAAGGAGGTAGTGGATAACAAGACGAGGCTCACAGAGTATGAAACTGTAGCACTTACTAGGAGTGCAGCTCTAGAATCCAAAATAGACTGCCCAAAAAGTTAAAAGATCCGGGTAGTTTTACTGTGTAGATTACAATTGGGAAAAGTGTGCATGCCCGGGGGTTGTGCAATTTGGGGGCGAGTATAAATCTTATGCCCTTATCATTGTATAGAAGCTTGGGTTGGGTAGTCCTAAACGAACCACTATTATTCTCTAGCTCGCTGATAGGTCCATTGCTAAGATAGAAGGGTTAGTAGAAGATGTGCTAGTACAAGTAGGTTCCTTGATTTTCCAGGTAGATTTTGTGGTCTTGGATTTGAACCCAATTCTAAAGTTCCATTCATCTTAGGACGTCCGTTCTTAGCCACGGGGAGGGCATTGATTGATGTTGCAGCTGGACAATTAACCATGAGGGCACATGATAAGTTTGAAGTGTTTGATGTTTATCGCGCTTTAAAATTGCCTTCTAGCTATGAAGAATTATCTGCTATTATGATTGTAGACCACCTAGTAGAGTCGCAGTCAGTTGTTTTCGGAGATTCCCTAGAAAGAGTGTTAGTGGGTCATGAGGTAGATGAAGATACTGAGGCCCAAGAGATAGAAACATATTTGAATCTGGCACTTGTGGAAACTCATAAGCATAGAGTCGAGTCATTAGATCGTGAGTTAGGACCTCCACTAAAGCCTTCAATAGAAGAAGCTCCCAAGCTGGAGTGAAAAACTCTGTCTGCTCACCTAAGGTATGCATTTTTGGGTACTAATGAAACTTTGCCTGTTATACTTTCTGTAGAGTTATCTGAAATACAGGTTGATGCGACATTGAGGATCCTAAAGCAGAGAAAGAAAGCGATTGGATGGCAGATGACTGATATTCATGGGATTAGTCCAGCATTATGTATGCACAAAATCTACATGGAAGATGACCACAAAACAAGTGCACAACATCAACGTAGGCTAAATCCTATGATGAAAGAAGTGGTGAGAAAGGAGGTAATAAAGTGGCTAGATGTTGGAATTGTGTACCCGATTTCTGATAGTAAGTGGGTAAGTCCGGTGCAGTGTGTTCCCAAGAAGGGAGGTATGACAGTGGTAAGGAACGAAAAGAATGAGTTGATTCCTACTAGAAAAGTAACCGGATGGAGAATTCGTATGGATTACCGGAAACTAAATGATTCCACCCGGAAAGATCACTACCCAGTTCCCTTAATTGATCAGATGATTGACCGACTAGCAGGGCAAAAGTACTATTGTTTTTTAGATGGGTATTCCAATTACAACCAGATCTTGATTGCACCCGAGGATCAGGAAAAGACCATGTTCACTTGTCCTTATGGTACATATGCTTTCAAATACATACCATTCAGACTTTGCAATGCACCGATGACTTTTCAAAGGTTTATGATGGCCATTTTTCATGATATGGTGGAAGAATTTTTAGAGGTGTTCATGGATGATTTCTCCATCTTTGGGAAGTCTTTTGAGGTATGTCTCCGGAATCTTGATAAAGTACTTGCTAGATGTGAGGACACTAACTTAGTGCTAAATTGGGAAAAAGTGTCATTTTTTTGTTAGAGAGGGGATAGTATTGGGTCACAAGGTGTCGAAGTCGGGTTTAGAGGTTGATAAAGCAAAGGTAGAAGTTATTGAGAAATTGCCCCCTCCCATTTCTGTAAAATGGGTGCGTTGTTTTCTTGGTCATGTTGGTTTTTACCAGCGATTCATCAATGATTTTTCCAAGATTGCAATACCTATGTATAGTCTTTTGGATAAGGAGGTGAAGTTTGACTTTGATGAGATGTGCTTGACATCTTTTAAGATGTTGAAGAGGAACTTAATTGAGGCCCCCATCTTAATTGCTCCTGATTGGGAATTACCATTTGAACTCATGTGTGATGCAAGCGACGTAGCAGTGGGTGCAGTGTTGGGACAAAGAAAAGGAAAGGTGTTCCACTTGATCTATTATGAAAGCAAGACCCTGGACTCTACACAAGCTAATTACACAGTGATTGAGAAGGAGATGTTAGCCCTAGTGTTCGCCTTCAACAAGTTCAGATCGTATTTGGTATGTACTAAAGTTATTGTGTTTACTGACCATTCAACTATTAGGTATCTATTCAATAAGAATGATGCTAATCCAAGGTTGTTCGATGGATATTGTTTATCTAAGAATTTGACCTTGAGATTAAAGATAGAAAATGTACTGAAAAATCAAATAGCTGATCACTTGTCTAGGTTGGAGGATTTTCCCATGTGAATGAAGGTGAGCAAATCTGGGATAAGTTTCCGGATGAACAGTTGATGGCACTAGATATCTCACAAGTGCCTTGGTATGCGGACATTGTGAATCTTATTGTTAGTGGATATTACCCATGGGTGCAACCACCCAACAAAAGAAAAAGCTCAATCATGATGCTAAGTTCTATATCTGGGATGAACCATTCTTGTTCAAGCAAGGTGCGGATCGGGTGGTGAGAAGATGAATTTTGGAATATGAGGTTCAAAAAGTGTTGAAAGTTGTCATGCTAACCCATATGGAGGGTACCATAGAGGAAAGCGCACGGCACATAAGGTACTATAATCTGTTTTTTCCCCTCGTTATTTAAAGATTTTATTGCTTTTGTGAAGGGTTGTGATAAATGCCAAAGGTTGGGTACTATTTCAAGAATACATGAGATGCCGCTAAGTAACATTTTGGAGGTGGAAATTTTTTATGTGTGGGGTATTGACTTTATGGGTCCCTTCCCGCCATCGAATGGAAACCCATACATCCTTGTGGCAGTGGATTATGTGAGTAAATAGGTTGAGGCTGTCGCTCTTCCTTCAAATGATTTCTGGGTGGTGATAAAGTTCATTAAGAAGCACATCTTCACTCGCTTTGGCACTCAAAGAGTAATCATAAGTGATGGAGGTAAGCATTTCATTAACCATCTAGTTAAAAATCTTCTTGCTAAGTATGGTATTCATCATAAGGTTGCTACAACTTACCATCCTCAAACGAGTGGCCAAGTGGAGGTTTCGAATAGAGAGGTAAGCAAATTTTGCAGAAAATGGTGAATGCGCAGAGGAAAGATTGGTCTGAGAAGTTAGATGATGTGTTTTGGGCATACATGACTGCGTATAAGACACCCATAAGGACTTCTCCCTATCACATAATATTTGGTAAAGCATGTCATCTTCCGGCAGAATTAGAACACCAAGCTTATTAGGAGATTAAGAGGTTGAACTTGGACCCCGAGTTGGCCGGTAGAAAGAGAGTGAATCAATTGCATGAACTTGAGGAGTTTAGGCTCCACGCGTGATAATGCCAAGCTTTACAAAGAAAGGATGAAAAGGTGGCACGACAAACACATAGTTACTCATACTTTCACTCATCTTTAACTCTAAATTGAGGTTATTCCCCGAAAAACTAAGGTCTAAATGGAGTGGTCCTTTCGAAGTGGTAAGAATGACACAACATAGGGCTGTTGAACTTAAAGGTGAGACTGACCCTACGTTCTTGGTAAATGGGCAAAGGGTGAAACACTACTTTGGTATGGATTCAGACTGTGATCGGGAGGCTCTTGAGCTAAATGATGAATGATCCAAGCTGAATCATGCCGCGACGTTAAATCAAGCGTTACATGGGAGGCGACCCGTGAACAATATGTAATAGATAGGTAGTTCTTTTTTTTTTGTTTCAACATAGTTTCAATTCTTAGAATCTAGGAAGTATTCTTATTTATTAGTTTTAGCTATATTGGATTTTTCATTATTTGTAATAGTGAAAAAACAATTTTTTAAAAAAAACTGAGCTAGGCGCACTAGCAGGCGCGCCACGCCTAGCTTGATAATTCAAAGAAGCTTTTGGGGAGCTACGCTAGCGCGTCGCCCCTTAATCACACCCCAACCCAGCACTTTACTGAAGCCAGGCGCACTGGCAGGCACGTCGCGACTGGCCTTGTTATTCTGCAACACTTTGGGGGAGCTACGCTGGCGTGTCACCCCTCAATCGCCCCAACACCCAGTCGCGATGGGTCGATCCAAATCGGGTTCGACCCGACTCAACCCCTCCTTTAACCCCCAAATCCTACATTCATCTCCCATATTTTCTAAACCCCAACCCCCTAACTTCTCTCCAACTCTTCTTCTTCTTCATCTCTTCCCTCTCCAAATTCCACCATTAAAACCCACACCTTCCAAACTTCCAACTTCCTCAACCCTTCTTCTTCCCCACTCTCTCCCTTAAATATCCAAAACTCCACCATTTTCTTCCCTCCCTCACTCTATATCTCTACAAGCACAAGAAAACAACCTAAATATTTTTAATCCCTTCTTCCACCCAGTCATTGCCATACCCAAACCCCCCTCTAATTTTTCATTTTTTTCTTTTCTTTTTGTTCTTTTTTTCTCCTTCTTAACAGGTTATGATGGCTCATAAAGCTAAAAATGTGGTGGGTTCTAAGCGGAGTAGAAAGGGTGAAGGATCCGGTTCGCTAGTGGCCGAGAACCAGCGTGAAAATTTGGGAAGAAAGCAGTGGAAAGGTATGGTTGGGAGTGGTTTGACTGTCAGTGAGAGGCTAAGTATATGGGGGACGAGTACGTCAAATGAGGTAAGATTGCAGTCCTAATTTCCTGTTATTTATCAGATTGTGGTTGAGTTGGGGCTGAGGTTTATATTTAAACATCCGGGTGATTGTAATTTGTCATTGGTTCGGGAGTTCTATGCAAATTGGCTCAATGAAACTAATTATAAAATTGTGCCTATTCGGGGTGAGAATGTGAAATATTCTGCTAGAATACTGAATGAGTTTTTGGGAACCCTGAACTGTGACGTTGATGATTTCAATAGGTTGAAAGAAAAACCCCCTATAGAGATAATCGTCATAGTTTGTGTAGGGTGGAATCGACTGTGAGGTGGGAGAGAAGCAAAGATAATGGGAGGCATTCTACCCTCCACTTTGCTAATTTTAATCAGGTTGCTCGGGTGTGGTTAAAGATAGTTTGTAGTGTGTTGTTGCCTGCTAAACATCTATTAGATGTGACACGAGATAGGGTGGTTCTGGTTTATATGTTGATGAAGGGGCTGCCCATATATGTTGGGGTAATTCTGAGGCAAAATATGATGAAGTTCTAAAATAATTTGCGGTGGCAGTTTTGTTACCGGGGGTTGATAACCCATTTTCTGAGGGCCTAGGGCATTGAGGAAGAAGCGATGGACCTAAATATTGCTTTCCACCCCGATTTGATGGCCAAAATAGTTAATGTCACTTAGACAAAGGCATTGGACACGTCTCATGGACCTGTCTTGTCAGCCTCAAAGAGGCAAGCCCGAGATGATAGTTTTATGGCTAGGAAGTTCGGCATGGCAGAATTGCAGCTACGGATTGGAGGTCATCCAGTCACTGATGAGGAGATGGAGACCCTGGCAGATCATTACCCGTTGTTCGAGAGCGCCACTTTTTTATGCATGACTGGTCCTGCTTTGCTTGAGCCGTTGGATGATGATGAGGCTACTGCTGATGAGGAGATGGATGATGAGGTTGATGAGGAGGTGAATGCCTTAATGGTCTTTGATAGTGGTAACGACGAGAACTAGAGGCCCGAGGGAGTATTCCTATCTCTATGCTTTGTTTTATTTGTGCACTGAGGACAGTGCTTATTTTTAAGTGTGGGGTGGGTAATATGTATCTTTTGTATATAGTTATTTATTGCTTTATCGAGTCTAGTGTTAGTTTTAGGTTAGTTTAGTTAAATTTTTAATTTTTTTTTGGGTTCCTCATCATTTGTTTTCGGTACTTTTACTAAGGATAGTCCTTTTGAACCGACTAGGACTAGTTTTACTGCTTTATTGAGTCTTAGAGTCATCATAGGAGTGACAGTTCCTAATGATGGATGGATGACGACCGTCTTAAGGGAAAATTAGTCACATAGAGTAGTAGGATTGAGAAACCAACCTTGGTCTTTTGAAACTGTCCGAAAAAGTTAGCCAGATGTCATGGGTAGTCATAATTGGAGAAGTACAATAGAATGCTAACCTTGAAACAAGCATGTGTTCTTAGTTGTGACTCTAAATAAATGGGTTTAATTGTGTAGTAATACCGTAATGCAAGTTGTATGAGCATGTTAGTTGATATATCCTTATATGTGTCATGATGTCATGTGTGGTGAATGTTGTTGGTTCTTGCGTAACTTGATATCTAGAACTTGCCTTGTGTGTGTGAATTAGTAGCTTGTATAACTTAGGTAATGTGATTGAGGCGTTTCTTTTGAAATAGCCAATTCTTGACTCTACTTGAATGCCTACCATTGAAATTATCCCTAGTGAAGCCCCATTGAGCCTTTAACCTTGTTTATTGATAAGCCACATGATAAGCCGTTTATTTGATACCAAAGTTTTTTTATCCTAATAAAATCCTTAATGCACTATGTTAAGAAGAAGGGTTGAAAATGTTGGTTGATATGAGAAAGGGTGAAATGCTAAATTGTGTGGAAAAGAAAAGAGTAAGTGAAATTCTATTTTGGCCCTGGTCCTTAGTGACTTTGTGCACCTCAACGCAATTGAGGGTGGCTACTTCAGAAATATGCTCTAAACATTGGCCCTGGTCCTGCCAAGGATATTGTGTACCTCACTCGGACCATAAAATCTCGAGTGAGGGTGGCTAGTGCAAAGGCATGTATTAAAAAAATGTGTAAAGAAATAAAGGGCAAAGATGGAGCAACAAAAAGGGGTAAATATTCATAAAGTGTGTACCAAGAGGAAAGAAAAGTTAAGTAGGAGGCTATTGGAAAAACAATGACATGTGCATTAAGAAGGTGTAGTCACTAAAATGATTCCTAATTATTCCCTCCCTTACGTTAAGCCGACATTACAACCAAATGAAAGTCTTTTTGATTCCTTGAGAAATACGTTGTGAAAGTGAGAATACACTATGGGCAAGCTTATGGAATGTTGAGAAAAGTAAGAACTTTTGTTTGTGAGAGTGAAAATAGGCCTTGTTGATATTGTGAGTGCTTGAGTGAAAAGCTTTATTAAACACAAATAAGTGAGGGCATTCATGGCATGTGTCCGGATTATCTAATTGGTATGTTTGTATGAGTTTGCATTAGCCCGAAAAAATAGTAAAAGAGTCATTCTTTGAGCATATGTGTTGTAACTTGGTGTAAATGTTTCGAAGTGTTGCATCCATTGTGAACTACAAGATCATGATTAAAAATGTTTGGTTGATTTTAAGGTGGGTTGTTAAGTCCAAGGGATACGAAAAAGAGTTGATAGTCTAAAGATTGTTTGAGGACAAACAAAGGTTTAAGTGTGGGGTGGTGATCTTAGGAGTATTTATATGCCTAAGTTGTCAATATTTGCCTATGAATTGATTTAAGTAATGAATGATCTTGAGTCTATTAGCTTGATTTTGTTATACTTGCTATGATTTTGCACTAAAATATGTGATTAGGGGTTTCAGGAACTCTCAAGGAGATTGGAGTTGAATTGAAGAAAAGAAATGCAAAGGCGTGCGAAGAATAGACTAAGTGTGGAAGCACCTGGGCCTGGTGTACTGAGAGAGGCGATGCGCCAGGCTTGAAAGTTCTGAGGCTTCTTTAGGCGTACTGAGAGAGGCGTCGCGCCAGGCCTCAATATTCATAGGCGTTTTCCTAGCGCTCTGCTAGGCGTGGTGCGCCAAGGTGAAGAGTTCAAAGGCAACTGCTAGGCGCGATGGAAGGTGCGACACGCCAGTGTTATCCCAACTTTTACATCTTAAAAAGTGTTAAATAGGATTCCTAATTGTAGTAGACTTGACTCCAAGTATTCCCACTCTTATAAATAGATCCTTAGGGCTCCATAGTTGGGGTTCGACTTTTTATTTGGTGTGCAAGAACAAGTGTCATCGTTTGTCATAGGTTTTGATCTTCTAACTCTTCTATTTTCCGGAAATAGCATGAACAATTGTATTTTGTGGTTTTCTAATAGCATGAGTGGCTAAACGCCCTAGTTTTGGGGCTGTAGCTACGAATCGAATGTTGAATATTTAAGGTTTATGAATTAATTCTTGGTTGCCATTATAAGTTACTTCTATATTCTTGTTTAAGTATTTTATGCTTGCGCACCATAAGATAAATCTATTGTCTAATCTTAAAATCGAGAGATGAGGGATTTGATAAACCAGAGAATATAGAGAGCTTGATCGACCCAAAGTTGAGGTGATTTGTGTTCAAGAGTGATGCCCAGATGAACAACTCGCTTGGTTACAAAACAGGATGAAACATAAATGCTCGCCAGTTAGTCTATTTATCCCACTCAACGATGTAGTTAGGCAGCTAATTGGAGTAGGCGACTAGAGGTGTGTAACCCGACTCATACAATTAATCCTGTAAATCAGTAACTTGACAACTAAAATTAGTTCTAAGCCGATAATATGATACATGAGATTCATTGCATGCTGCAGCCCTAGAATTGTCTTTTACTTGCTTGAAACATCATCTTAAAGTCGTTCACAATTAGTTACTTTTATTTGTTGCATAATTAGTAGTAGTTAACAATCATCACAATTTCTGAAACGGTTACTTTTGTTTTATTTTTAGAGTTAAGTATCAAATATAAGTTGATCATAAGCCCCTTGGGAATGATAACTCGTTTCTTTAAGAATCTATATTACTTGAGCGACCACGTACACTTGCTTGCTTACTGGGGAGCAACAAGTTTTTGGCAGCTTTCTTCTCTCTCCTTAATTTTCATTATTACAGTAGAAAGAATCAATGTGTGTTGTTCCAATCTAACATCAACATGATTACTCCATAGAAAGTGATATTTAATATTACCATGTGGATGGAAGTAAAAAAAAAGTTTGATATGTAAGCATTCCAAATGGTCCCTCACTCATTTTTCTTTTTTACTTCTTTAACAAATTAATTAGATATCATTGACAAAATGGAACCATCTTGACTGTTATTGTTAAATTGGCTTCCAAACTATGCAATCTACTTGGTAGCTTGATGTTCATATCTCCAAGATTGTTGCTGACCAGAAGCAGGCATACCAGCAGAAGCTCTTGCTATCACGGTAGTTCCTTCAACAATACTTGATAACTTGTTAGCTGGTAGAATTTTTAATAGGATTGCAATAAGTTCATGAAGAAATCTTGCAACCTATGCAAGAACCAGGTTCTTGTTAAATTTGCAGAGATAGAAATGTAGGAAATATAGAAGGAGAATATTTTTTTAAAGAATACTCAAGTTTTATATAGGTTACTTAAGATCACTTGAGATGATAGAACCATCAATTACAGCTCTATTAATACTAATAAAAATGTAAAACCAACGGTCTTGCACAAATAATAGATATATGTATCATAATTTACTAGATACATGTTACAAAATACTAAAAGACTTCTTGAAAAACTAAGAGGGAAATATTGAAAGACTAAACATTAAGGTGTGAATGCATTAATTCCAACACCCCCCCCCCCCCCCCCCTTAATGCATTTGCTTGACAACTCCAATGCCTTCTTGAAGATGGCAAAGCTTTTCTCTTGAAAGTGCTTTGGCGAAGATGCCAACAAGTTGTTCTCCTGTCTGACAATAATTGTAACTGAATTTCGTCTTTCTCTTGTGCTTTGGAATATCTCCTTATTGATTGAGTTTGGTTTTGTAAATTCATTTTAGACTTACAACTTCTCTTTGTTTGGGTATAGTCACACACTCCCAAGTATTATTTTTCTCAATCATCTGAATTTCTTCTTCCAAACATCATGCTTTATTGCCTCCTCGTAATTTTCTTTCTCAACACCGACAAAGTTGCGACTTTGATATATGTCACTCAACATTTTTGTTTATTTTGGAGGCGGTTCTTCATTATTTGAATATGAGATTTCTCCCAAGGGGACATCTTCCTCTTCCTCATCCACTTCTTGATTTGACACATCTAAAAATATGATAGAAATATTCTCCACCTTTTAATCTTTCGAATTCCATGTTGTTCATCTTCCAAGAGATGGAGTCTTCATTGGTCCGCGAATGTCGGTATGGATTAGTTCCAAAAGTACACCTGCTCTCCAAGACATCTCTTTTGGAAAAGACTTTCTATGTTGCTTTCCCATTATACAACTTTAACATGGATCCACCTCAGTATGTATCTCAGGAAGCCCTTGCACCATGTCTTTTTGCTTGAGAAGCTTCAAACCATGAAAATTCAAAGGAAATAATATTTTGTACCAAAGCCATGAATCGTCTACAACTTCATTTTTGAATGCATTATAATGAAATTGTAAAGGAAAGTTTCTTTTTATCATCTTTACTTCAACAATGACTTGTTTTGGCATAATTTTATCATAAATCTTACAATAATTATCTCTAAACACAAGAGAATGACTATTTTTCATGAGTTGACCAACACTAAGCAAATTTTCTTGCAAGTCAGGAACATAAAGAACATCATGAATTTGCTTACCGCTCCCTTTTATGTTGACTGAAATTGTATCTTTACCTTTTGCATCAACTAAGGCTCCATTCCTTATTCTCACTTTAGTAGTGATGCTGCTATTAATTGAGAGGAAAACTTTTTCATCTCCAGTCATGTGATTTCTACAACCACTATCAATATATCATTCATTGGTTTTTGCTGAAGCATCATATTGAGAAGAAAATAAAAGGTTTTCTTCATTTTCTTCCTCATGTTCTTCACAAAAAATTACTTGCTCCCGTTGCTTGTGCCAGCATTCTTTCTCAGTATGGCCAAACTTTTTACAAAAGTTACATTGAGGCTTGCCTTTCTTCCAACATTTTTCTGCATTGTGATTAGTCTTTTTGCAAATTTTACAAAAAAGACTAGAACTTTTCTCACCTTTTTCTTCAACCTTCTTATAAGAACCATCATCCTGATTCTTTTTTGGATTATAATTATTCTTTTGTTGATATTTTGAGAATTTTTGAGAATTCTCATTAGTTCTGGACTAGAAAAATGTCTCTTTGGGTTGATCTTCACGGAAAAATCTTCGTTTCCCATGTGCACGAAATAATCCAACTAGCTCTTTGATGGAGAGCTTAGAAAGATCTGTCATCTCCTTAGTGATAGCAACAACATACTCATATTTCTCCGTGACAGTAATTAGAATATTTTCCACAACTTGTTGGTCAGAAATTGTATCACCATGATTTCTCATTTCATTAACAATATTCATGACTCTTGTGCAATATTCATCTATTTTTTCAGATTCTGTCATCTTCAAATTGTGAAACTTTTTTCTAAGAATTTGAAGATTTATAGTGCGTACATTTTCGTCACCAAACACTTCGGTTTCCAAACACTCCCAAGCTTGCTTTGGAGTCTCACAAGTAGCAATTTTTGCAAAATATGGTCTTGAGACTCCCATTTGAGTTTTGCTCAAGGCTTTTGCATCTTGACGCACGGTACTTAGCCTCAAGATTTTTCATCTCTAATGTTGTAAGTTCACCATCATTTTCTGGCTCGTCAAAGCCATTTCCAACAATAGTTCACAAACCTTAAGCTTTTAGATGTGTTCTCAGTCTTATTTTCCAGTATTCAAAATCATTTCCATAAATAATAGAGTAAGAATAACTGAAGAATCAACACCTTTATTTGTTTTGGATGCCATATTTTTTCTTCACCTAACCCCAGAATAAGAACGAAATCCCGCTCTTCATACCAATTTTTAGGAAATATAGAAGAAGAATATTTTCTTAGAGAATACTCAAAGATCACTTGACATGAATAGAACCATCAATTATAACTCTATTTATACTAATATAAATGTAAAACCAAAGGTCTTGCACAAATAACTAGATACATGTATTACAAAATACTAAAAGACTTCTTGAAAAACAAAGAGACAATATTGAAGGACTAAACATTAAGGTGTAAATGCATTAATTCCAACCAGAAATTCAACACGACAAAACAAATATTTTATCATGGAAACATTCCTTGCTCAAGGGAAGAAAAACTACAACCTACACTAAAAGGATTTTTCACCAAAACTTCAGTATATCAACTTTAGATTACAACTCTATAATCAAATGGACTAATTCTAGTTACTCTACTCAACGTTTACTCAAACTATTCAATGATTAACTATAATCAAACACTATACTGTTAGGACCGAAATAAGCAGGTGTAATGCGGAAGCTAGCAAAGCTAACCTCGAAAGACCACGAGTAAGAAGACAAACGAGAAATATACAAAGACACAAAGATTTAACGTGGTTCGGTTAATCGACCTACGTCCACAAAGGAGATGAGCAATCCACTATATAAACATGAGAGTACAAAATATAGAGAGAAATAACCTCAACCAATTCACTCGGAATACATGGGAGGTTCACACAAGTGATAACGTATCAAGCTTGTGACCCACAAATTCTCCCCCTAACCAAAACTCTCAAAGCCCTTAAGACTACATTGTGAATGCTGATTAAGTTAGAAGGAACAAGCCTATATTTATAGAGTCCTAAACCTTTCCTACAAGAAAAGGACTAGTAAAATATTAAAACCTTTTCCTAAAAGGAAAACCTATTTATGGTAAGAAATTCAGGGCAAATAAAACCCAACAAATCTCCCCCTTGGCTTGAATTTCTGACAAAATAAATTTGTCCACCTTCTTCACATAATCTTCAACAGCTTGCTTCTCCTCTCCATAATCTCCTCTATCAAATCTATGTATCAACACAGAGAACTTCTCTGAAACAATTTCTCCAACAAAAATCTTCATTACTGTCAAAAGGTTGCGGCTAGAACTACGCCCGCCAAGATGAACACCCATCTTTCTAACCTGGTTCAATCATCATTTATCGAACCACTAAACCTGACTCCATCATTGAATCTGGCTCTGATACCACTTGTTAGGACCGAAATAAGCAGGTGTAATGCGGAAGCTAGCAAAGCTAACCTCGAAAGACCACGAGTAAGAAGACAAACGAGAAATATACAAAGACACAAAGATTTAATGTGGTTTGGTTAATCGACCTACGTCCACAAAGGAGATGAGCAATCCACTATATAAACATGAGAATACAAAATATAGAGAGAAATAACCTCAACCAATTCACTCGGAATACATGGGAGGTTCACACAAGTGATAACGTATCAAGCTTGTGACCCACAAATTCTCCCCCTAACCAAAACTCTCAAAGTCCTTAAACTACATTGTGAATGCTTATTAAGTTAGAAGGAACAAGCCTATATTTATAGAGTCCTAAACCTTTCCTACAAGAAAAGGACTAGTAAAATATTAAAACCTTTTCCTAAAAGGAAAACCTATTTATGGTAAGAAATTCAGGGCAAATAAAACCCAACAATGATTAACTATAATCAAACACTATACTTCCGAGAAGCCAAACCCACTTCTTGTTACAATTCTCTCAAACTCTCTTTCACACTTAGAACAATTATCCCTAAACAATAATTCTAAGATGAAACAATGCAAACTATTCTTTATATACTAAGCCTAACTCTAGTTCTCCTTTCTTGATCTATTTAGTCGTTATGCCCTTGCTGGAAAATCTCTCGAATGTAGAGTGTAAAACCCGCTTTTTCCTTCTTGAAATTATCCTTTTATAGAGGTGGATTAAACCCTAGTTGACTCCTACAAGGAAAGTAATTCTTTTCCTAGAAAAGTATTCCTTTTCCGTATAGGAGTCGTTTCCCTTTTTCTTTTCCTTATTTGATAGGGTTTATATTGAAACATGTTTTCCTTCTTTTAATCTGTATGTGCAGTTCCTCTTTTATCTACCTAAACTATCACTCCTTTTGTGTTAAAACACACCTCAATGCTGAGTGAATAAACTTTACTTTCACACATATCAAAAAGACAAAAACAATATCAATCAAACAAGTATTGAATTAGGTCAATTTGTATTAGCCTTCATGATATTGTAAAATAAATAAATGAAAGAGACTGTTATGATAATTAAATTGGATATATATATCCTACTGAACCTTAAACTCACAATAAAAACAACAATGGAAAAACAAATATCAAGAAATTCATAAATGCAATCGATCTATAAAATCTTACGTCAAATTTAAACAAATAACACATAATCTTAAAATGAAATACAAAAGGAAAGTGTAGTACCTTTGTTGAGCGTCGACTTAAAAGCTCGAGTTGACGAACTTGTCCGGGTTCCACCTTTTCTCATTGAATGAAAATGTAAGGAAGGAAAAAGAATTTAAACTATGAACCAACATTTTTATGACTTAGATTGGCATATTTTTCATTATTTAAGCCTCCAACTCCAAAAGATTGTGGCTCACCAGATGGTCTTCCGGTTACTTCGCCAAGGGTCCAACTCAGTGATGGGAGATATTTAGCCTACAAACAGGGTGGTGTTGCCAAGGAGAAGCCAAAGCACAACGCCATTATTGTTCATGGCTTCGATAGTTCCAAAGACTTGATGTTCCCAATATCCGAAGTATGAAAACTTTTATAACTCCATATTCAGCGTATTCAATTTAGTATCTATTATGTATGTTATGTCCAAGTCCGCTTGCACCTGCAACGCGGTTGAAAGTCAGGAAAATCTTGCTGAGTCCAATCTTTACGTTGGACTCATCAAAAAAATTCTGATTTTCAATCATATTATAGGTACAATCGAACTTGGAGATAACATATATACATCATAAATACTAAACTGAATACGCTAAATATGGAGTTTTAAAAGTTTTCATGCTTGGGATATCGGCAACATCAAGTCTTTGGAACTATCAAAGACATGAGCAATAATGATCTTGTGCTTTGCCTTCTCCTTGGTAACGCCACCCTCTTTGTAAGCTACATATCTCCCATCACTGAGTTGGACCCTTGGCGAAGTCATAGGAGGACCACCTGGTGAGCCACAAATATTTGGAGGGGAAGGCTTAAGTAATGTCAAATAAGCCCATCCGAGCATTCCAAGATCATGATATTGAATCCAAGGGAGCTTCTCTTCTAGAGAACGATTGAGTTCACGTGCAATAATTTTTTCATAGTGTCCTTGCCAAAGCTGGACCGAACCTTCGTTATCTGGAAAAAGGAATTTTTATATTCGTTGAAGCAAAGTCCCAATTTCCAAACCAACTATCAGGTCCCGATGCAAACATTGCATTCAAACTCGACTTGATGTCGTAACTTCTCCTGCACAAAGACATAGTTCCAGAATTATGACAATCATAATGGTAAGCAAACACTAGCTATGTTAGTGCAGTATTAGATGTCTTTGGGGGCGGAAAAATTACACTATATGTACAAGGTAAAAAAAGAGGTAATATAGGTACCTCAATGACAATGAACAAGAATTGACGAAATAAATCCATTTGATTGCTATGAAAATAGGAAACTTATATTTCTCATTCACAAACCCATCTTTGTTTATGCTACTAACTCTCAGTTTGGTCCTACTTTTGGTTTATTTTGTTACTAAAAAGGGAGGAGGAAACTCAGTACCGACCATGTTCGTTCTCTGTGTTAGGTGGCTTTACGCTATCGATAGAGGAAGTTGATATGCGAGATGGACAAAGTTGGCTTCATCTAATGCTTTCTCTCATCTTGTGAAGAATGTTTTTTAGTCCTTTTCCCTATATCTTGTTATGTATATAGTAGATATTGACACGTTTTAAATTCACAATGATAGTTATTGTGAAACCATCCTGAGGAAACTTTTAACTAGTTAAAAGTTGAGTCTAGAATAACATTAATGTTGTCTCTGCGTGACCTATAGGTCACGTGGAAGAAACCACTAATGCTTGAACCAGAGTAAGTTGTCTACACCACGTTCGTTATAAGATGCGGCCCTTTCACGAACTTTGCTAACGTGGGATGTTATGTGCACCTTGCTTCCCTTTTGCATGTATTTGTGGACAAGATGGTAACTTGCAAGAAACTTAAGTGCATCAACATTTGTATCAAATATTAGGTATGGGAACCCGTGCCAGTACAGACTCAATATATGTTACTCTCTCATTCTCAACTTAGAGATACAGATGTAATTTGGAGAATCGTCCAAATTTTTGTATTGCTTTTAAATATTTTATTTTTTTAATTATTATGATCTATAGTACTTTTTACATAATTTTCAAATAATACATATTACTCCCTATATCCTAATTTATGTGGCATAGATATGATTTAAAGAATCAACCAATTATTTTATTTGTTTTTCAAATATTTCAAGTTCTTAATTAATGAGATTTATAGGGCTTTTTACGTCATTTTCAAATAACCTTTATTACTTCTTTTGTCCCGGTATGTGGCACCAATAGAATTTTGAGAGTCAACCAAATTGTTTATGTCTTTTAAAATTTAAATATTTCAAATAGTTAAGTATCGTGATTTGTAGATGTTTTTATATGTAATTTGCAAATATCCAGAAAGAATTAAAAAAAGTTAAACAAATTTAAACAAAAAAGTATAAAAATTACATAAATGACCTTGGCTAAAAGTAGGCATGTCGACCAAGAAGAGTCTGCTCCTAGACTTCTCTATATAGTAGTAATAAGGTGAAAATTTACTATTTATCTACTCTTTCAGCCAAGGTTCTCTTTGTTCTTTTTCAGAATGCATTAGCCGAATGAATCAAAGTTTCATGCTCAATTTTGAATTAGAAACATTAAAAATAATGAATTGACGTCGATTATAGTACATTGAAACATACAATCCAGTAATAGTTTTCTTAAAATTCCGCATTACCTTATGGGAGTGTCACATTGATACTGTGACACAAGCATATAAATCATGGATTGTCTAATATGAATATTCATGTAAGCTGTGAGAAATTATAGAGTTAATTTTCTCCAATATAGAGATACTCTATATTTGAAGATTAAAATAGAGAATTTGGGAAATTTTTTTCGGGAAAAACACTTTATTGCATTACTTTAAAATATGTTTCAGATGTCCATAAGACATCATTGAATCAGTTACAACACAACATGGGAAGGCAGAATCCCAAGAAATTATATTTATACATGAAATATAAAATTTGGCTAGATTATGAGCTAACATATTTCATGTTCGAGGAATATATATAATCTTGATTTCTTCGAAAGACTTCATCAATCGCCAGACATCATCGCAAATGGTCTTTATTTCCCAAGATGACATCAAATTCTTTTGCAACATTTGTATAGCATTTTTTGCAATTGACAATATGTAAACCTTTGACCAACCTTTTTATAGTGCTCTTTCCATAGCTTCCGCAATTGCTAGAGCTTCCACAGTTATGACCCTCCCTACAAATTTAATAAGGGTACCAAAGACATGAAGCAAATGACCACAGCTATCCATAGCTGCCATTTCAATGGTTACCTTTCCTTTCTCCCTTTGTAGACCTGCATCTCTGAAAACAACATCTGATCTTAGGCGTATTTATATGCCTAGAAATTTAATAATGCCCATATTTAAGCTAAGTTTGAATTCAATGTGTGTTTGTTCATAGTCATATCGAATATTTTGGTTGTATATGAGCTAACCAACATGATTAGTGGGTAGGTGAGGTTAAAGGGAGAAACGAGCACAAAAATGGACATTGGGGAGCACAAAATATCCGAGTCGAAAAGAAGCAAGGAAGAAAAAGGAAGGGAAGAATTCCAAGGCATAGTCGTATCCTCTCCGTGTCGCGGAGAGGGATTTTAATTTGGGTTCGGAAGATTCGAATTGAGGCAGAGTGGTCCGTGTCAAAACCGCGTCGCGGAGAAGGGAAAAGATTATCATAATGAAATATGACAAGCCCACCGCGTTGCGCCCCTTAGTGCCAGATTTGGCCATTTTGACTTTAGTATAAATAGTTTAATATTTTATTTTATTAAAACATTCTTTTCCTGGTTTTTGAAGAATGACGACTTGAAGAGCGATTGCATCATTTTTTAGGGTTCTTTCGTAAACTCTTTTACTTTCGATATTTCTATGATACTTAAACATTGTTTGATCGAATCTATTGTTATGTGTAGCTAAATACCCTAGTTCTAGGGATGTGGTTACAGGATGATTGTAATCTATTGAGTTTTTATTGTGTTAATATTGATTATCATATGAATCTTTCTTATATTCTTGCTTTTCATATTTCGTGCCTGATCACCATTGAAATAAACATATTGTCCGAATTGAACTCGGCGGAGGAATAAGAGGATAGAATGTGGGGCATAAGGAACATGATTTTCTCTTAATAACTAGGATTAATTTGTATCTAGGATAGGGATATACCTAGAAACCATACCTGGTCACTATACAGGAAGAAATCGTAATGCTCAATATTTGGTCCAGCCTATCCCAACTCAACGATGTAGTTAGGTTGTCATTTATCGTAGGCGATTAGAGGTCGGGAGATCATAATCATACATTTAACCATGTGATCATTGATTCGGTAGTTGATTAACACCCATTTAAATAATATAGTTACATGAATCCTGATAAGAGTTGCAGCCCTGGACTTTACCAAATCATTGTTTGAAAACCTTGAAATTGAATCATTGTTGTTACATTTTGTTTAACTCTTAGAATTATAAGATAAATCATTATTGAAATCTTGATAACTCTTGTGCTAAGCTAAAAGTTTTGGAGAAATTATTTGATTCTAATCGTAAGTCCCTGTGGGTACGATACCGATCTCTTTATAAGAGCCACTTTAATACTTGAACGACCACATGAGCTTGCGTGTGCAATTTGAGCGCAACAAGTTTATGGCGCCGCCGCCGGGGACTTTAAAATTAGGAATTATTTGATTTTTTTGACTTCTGAAGTTAAAAAGTAAGTGTTGACAACTTGATCTTAGCAATTCATTGTTGCAGGTTGTACTGAAATTTTAAACTGGACGACGGTCAAGGATTGGTATCGCCTCTAACTGAACCGGAAAGATCCGTTCACTACCGGAGAAGACAAAGAATACTCACTTACCCAGTCCCTCTTGTTGATAGTGAACCAAGATCTCCAGTAGCAAAAGTTACGCAAGATTAACCTGCAGTGATGGCTGAGATGAAGGTAAGAGACGTGGCAATCCCACGTACCACCAATGTGACATCATGCATTCAGAAACCAGCAGCTGGTGGAAGGTTTGAACTGAAGCAGAGTATGGTGCAAGCACACTAATGGGCAGTTCACTGGTCTATCAAACGAGGATCCAACAGTCCACATCCAAAACTTCCTCGAGATCAGTGATACTGACACTCCAACTGGAGTAAATGAGGATTACATGAGGCTCACTTTATTTCCCTTTTCTCTGCTTGGGAAAGCAAAAATATAGTTAAAATCTGAGCCTGCTAACTCTATCACCTCCTGGGATGATCTTGCGCAGAAGTTCCTTATCAGATTTTCCTATCTGGTAAAACAACTAAGTTAAGGAGTGACATCCTAAGTTCCCGACAGAAAGGAGGAGAGAACTTGTACCAAGCTTGGGACAGGTTTAAATCGATGTGGATAAGTTGTCCAGATCATCATCAATCTAATGAGGTGTTGGTACATACCTTCATTGAAGGATTGGAGCCTAACACCAAAATTTTACTTGATTCAGTTGCAGGTGGTCAGGCTTTGGAGAAGACTTATGCTGAACTATTCACCTTGCTGTACAGGATCTCACAAGGTAACCCCGAATGAAATGGAAGAGGGGTGAAACCTGTGATACAGAAAACTGCAGGTATGCTGGAAGTAGATACAATGACTGTCTTAACTGTACAAATTGTTGCGTTGCAAAATATGATGAACACCCACTTCAGCAATCGATCATTGGGACAACAGTCAGCTCAGGTGAATGTAGTCCAACAACCACCAACTTGGTGCAAAATTTGTGGAGGTGGTGATCATAGTGCAGAGGTATGTGGTGTAAACCCGAATTCTATAAATTTTGTAGGGAATGCACAATGAGGAGGAGGCCAACAAAACTATGGAAATTCTTACAATCCAAGTTAGTGTAACCGCTCAAACTTTTCTTTGGGTGGTAATCAAAATCAGGCCCAAGGCTAAAATCAGTGTAGACCCCAAGGAAAAGGGTATCAACCACAGGTCCAACGGGAGCTGACAAATAAGCAGTCTAGTAACATGATCATGGAGGAGTTGTTGAAGAAGATTATGGTTGTTCAAGCCCAGTTAGTTGTTGATGCGAGAAACAATCAATTAGCTATGCAGAATCTGGAGAAACAATTAGGGTAGTTTGCTAGTGCCCAGAACTCACGATCGCAAGGAGGTTTTCCGGGAAACACTAATCCAAATCCCAAGCAGGTAAAGGCGGTAGGTATACGCAGTGGTTTGCAGTTACAGGAGTTAGCTCCTAAGAAAAGAAATATTGAATCTGTGAGTAAAGAGAGTGATCCTAAGGAGAGCGAAGTGGTTGCACAAGAAGAAATAGTGCAACCAATAGTGAAACCACCTCCTCCACTCCCTCAAAAGTTCAAGAAAAAGAAGGATGACGAATGTTTGTTAAGTTTCTCTCTCTTTTGAAATAAGTTCACATTAACTTGCCATTTGTAGATATTTTGCAGGGTATACCCAGGTATGCTAAATATGTAAAGGAGATTGTGGCAAACAAAATGAGGCTGACTGAATATGAGACAATTGCACTCACTGAAGAGTGCAGCTCCCGAATCCAAAATAGGTTACCCACCAAATTGAAAGATCCGGGTAGCTTTACGGTTCAAATCACTATAAGGCAAAGCATTCATGCGCGAGGATAGTGTGATCTCAGAGCTAGCATAAATCTGATGCCAACTTCGTTGTATAAAAAATGGGGTTGGGTAGTCCTAAACCTACTACCATCATCTTATAGTTGGCTGATAGATCTATTGCTAGGCCTGAGGGTGTTGTAGGGGATGTCTTTGATATTCAAAGTAGACTTTGTTGTGTTGAATTTTGATCCAGATCCTGAGGTCCCATTCATATTGGGAAGACCTTTCTTGGCTACTGGGCATGCTATGATAGATATAGCAGCTGGGCAACTCACTATGCGGCCACATGATAAAGTGGAGGTGTTCGATGTATACAAGGAATTGAAGCTCCCAACTGTATATGAAGAGTTGTCTACGATAACTGTGATATGTCTTGAGGCAGAGGCTCGATATATTGTGTCCAAGGACCCGTTAGAGCGAGTGCTAGTAGGAGATGATATCTATGTGGATGCAGAGGCGCAGGAAATAGTACAATTTCTTGATATGGCACTTGTAGGTACATTAGGAGATCGATGGGAGCCTTTAAATAGGGTGTTGGGTCCTTCACCCAAGCCTTCCATTGAAGAAGCACCTCCTAGAGTTAAATGCATTGCCAGCCCACCTCATGTATTAATTCTTGGTGAGAATAAGACCTTACCAGTTATTTTATCTGCAACATTATTTGATTCTCAGGTGGAAGCAACATTAATTATCTTGAGGAAGAGAAAAACAGCCTTGGGTTGGCAAATGTCTGACATCCATAGAATCAGTCGTGCGTTGTGCATGCATAAAATTTACATGGAAGAAGGGCATAAGCCGAGTGCACAGCATAAACGGAGACTGAATATAATGATGAATGATGTGGTGAGAAAAGAGGTGATCAAGTGGTTAGATGCAGTGATCGTGTACCCCATATCAAATAGTAAATGGGTGAGTCCAGTACAATGTGTGCCCAAGAAGGGCGGAATGACGGTGGTAACCAATGAAAAGAATGAATTGATCCCCATAAGAACAGTGACTAGGTGGTGTATCTGCATGAACTACAGAAAGTTGAATGATGCCATTACAAATGACCATTACCCGGTGTCTTTTATTGATCAGATGTTGGATAGATGGGCGGGTCAGAAATATTATTGTTTCCTAGATGGCTACTCAGGGTACAATCAGATTGTTATTGCACTAGAGGACCAGGAGAAGACTACCTTCACTTGTCTGTATAGCACTTACGCGTTCAAGCGCATGCCATTCAGATTATGCAATGCACTGGCGACATTTCAGAAATGCATGATAGCAATCTTCCATGATATGGTGGAGGATTTTGTTTAGGTGTTCATGGAAGACTTCTCGGTGTTTGGTGAGTCTTTTGAACTTTGTTTAACTAATCTTGACAAGGTTCTTGCCAGGTGAGAAGAAATAAATCTTGTGTTAAACTGCGAGAAATTTCACTTCTTAGTTTGAGAGGGGATTGTGTTGGGACTTCTCTAAGACTGCAAGACCCATGTGCAGCTTGTTAGAGAAAGAGATGAAATTTGTCTTTGATGAGAATTGTTTGCAGGCATTTGAGTTGTTAAAGAAGAAGTTGATAGAAGCTCCTATTTTGATTGCTCCAAACTGGAAGCTTCCATTTGAGCTTCTGTGTGATACCAGTGATATAGCAGTTGGGGCAGTGTTTGGGCAGCGAAAAGATAAGATGTTTCATTCCATCTACTATTCTAGCAAGACACTTGATTCAACTTAATCGAATTATACTATCACTAAGAAAGAGATGTTGGCATTAGTGTTTGCATTTGATAAGTTCATATCATACTTGGTAGGAACCAAGGTTGTAGTGTATGAGGGGAACTGAGAACCAAATAGATGATCATATGTCCATATTGGAGAACTCATCTCCTGTGAAGAATGAGGGGCAGATTCGCGAAGAGTTTCCTGATGAGCAATTTCTTGCCTTGGACCTTGCTCAGGTGCCTTGGTATGCTGACATTGTCAATTTTCTGGTAAGTGGTTTATTTTCACCTGGGGCCTCAACACATCAAAAACAGAAGCTGAAGTATGATGCACGCTTCTAAATATAGGATGAGCCCTTCTTATTCAAGCAGGAACCTGATCAGATGGTGCGAAGGTGTGTAGTCGAACAAGAAGAAGTGCAAGTGTTGGAGAGTTGTCACTCTTCACCATATGGTGGACATCACAGGGGCGAACGCACTGCGCATAAGGTATTGCAATTTGGTTTCTTTTTTTTTTGTGTTGCATTGTTTTATCAATCTTGAATTTGTAACACTTTTTTTCTTCTTCTGAGATTTGATAATTTAGAACTTTTATTCAATTCTATGATACTTCCTCTTGTTACTGTTGTATCAAATAAGTAGATTTTACTTGGGAAAATTGAAAACTGCAAAAATAGTTGTGGTTTTTTGATAATACGTTTGTTTTTTATTTGCAAGGAAAGAGAAATATTACAAAAATATGTTCATTAAAATTTTATTATATTTAATATATATATTTCATCCAGTCTCAATCAAAAACATATCCCAGGGGAAAGGTTTCACTCCTTCTCCCCAAACTTTTTTATCTTGTACAAAATTTATAATCATTTACCCTGAATCTAGTCTATAAAACCAAAAAAAGGGTGGGGTCAACTATAGAAGGGAAGATCACAATAACTAAAATATATAAAACCTAGATCTAGAAAAAAGAGAATGGAGAAGATGAGTTTGAGGTTTTGAGAGAGTTTAGAGGTTTCCGATCAATCTTTGATTAGAAATCCAATGTCGCTTTTTTGTTTGATTTGCAGAGACATTTGAGGTTTAAGGTCGATCTTATTCTCATTTTTCCAATATCTCCTTTATTAAAAATATATAAAAATTATTTCTTTGTGTGTGAATGTGAAATCTTATTTTTACAACTGAGTTGTTAATTAAAAAATCAGTTAATCGCTTCATATGACCTATGAAAAAAAACTCTGTTTTTTTTAATTGAAATTTTGTCGGGCCTTTTATTAATAACTCTAATGAAAAAATAAATATAAAAGAAAAATTTATTTAGGCCTAAAGCCCAAATCAAAGCAACATTACATGGATATAGAAGACCAGCCCACCCAGTCCACTCCCTCTCCTTTAAATATCTCCCTTAAGATTAGGGTTTTTATTTCCCCCCCACACTCTTCATTTTCCCAAACGGCCTCCACACCTACACAATGTTTGCACTGTGGTTGAACAAGAAACTCCACCTCCTCATTTTACATATCATCAATGTTTTTAAGTTGATCATCCTGCTTCCTTGGCCATCAGGTAACAATACAAAGTATTCTTTTCACTGTGTTTTTCTATTTTTGTTGTTTCGTGTAATTGACACTTTTGCCCTTAGTTGTGATTCCGGTACAATGGCTTGTGCTCTTGATGTTTTGTAAATGGAAACAATCTACGGGATGAAAAATAAATCTGTTAATTGTTTCATTTATTAAAAAAATTGGCATTCTTAATTATTAGTATTTTTTTATAAAAATGAAGAAGTGTTTGTTGTGTTGATATGGTTATTACCAATTGGTGTTAAAGTTGGATTTAAAAATTGTTTTTGAAGCTTGAGATGAAAAAGCTTTGCTCCTGAGTTCACTTTCTTACATTGAGCTTCATCATGTTTAGTGATTATTTATGGAGATAAAATTTTGAAATAAAGTTAGTCAAATTTTTGAGTTTAAGTTTGACGTGTTGTCTGATTTAATTCATGTTTAGGTTGGCTTCTCTGTTTGCATTGATATGAGAAATAAAAAGAGTTAGATCTTGATTTGTTTAAATTGATTTATCATTGAAGAGATAAGTCTTGAATAAAACTTAATTTATTTCACAAATTAGAGATCTCCTTGGTTGTAAAGCATATATACTATTGTATTCCATTTGGGTTCGGGGGTGTAATTTCAAAGCATGGATAGTATTTTTTGGGGCCTAGACCAATGTTTTAGGCCCTATTAATAAATGTGAGAAGAGTTAAATATGATACGATTCTCCTATTTTTGATGATGTAAAATTGTGTAAATACTTGGAAAATGTAAAAGATTTGAGTCAATCTTATGTCTAGCGTAGAATAGATTCCCTTATGTTTGACGTTTTTATTATTTTTTGTTTAAATAGATGAGAAATGTGAAAAATATTGTCTCTCATGTCTAATTGTTTGAAGAATGCTCATTTATTTTATTGAATATTAAAATATATTTTTAGTTTTTTAGATAGATATATGCTAGGTTTAGGTAGAAATAGAGGGATTTGATTAAGACCTCTCTGTTGTTCTCCTCTTATCAGAAGAAAATGAGGTTTCCTAAAAATTCTACGCTATAGATCAGGAATCCAAAAAATGTTATAAAAAATACAAACACAAAAAATTAAAAGAAAGGAACGACTGAGTCAAGATAGAATTATTGAAGTTCTTAATTTGATCAAGAAGTGCTCTGACAGTTCTTGTCATACAAAAAAAGGAAATTCAAGATGCACATCTACTTAAACTTGGGAGATCCCTAAAATTATTCCTTTTTATTTTATTTTATTGCTTTCATAGGCTATTTAGATGGATAAAGATCTAGATAACATAGATCGATTCAATCATTTATTCAAAAAAAGTCATACCATAACGGTAATACAATTGATCAATTCAATATAACATAAATGAAACTTTTCGGAACAGTTCTAATTATCAATAATCAGTTTTTCATCAATTATTCTTTAGTTATTTTGATACTTTTTTGTTGAGACGTACGTCAAAATTTAATAATATTACTAGCATTCTTATTTGTTTGATAAAGATTATCAAATACTATTTTAGTTACTTGTTTAATATATATTTGTGATATTTTTGTACTTATATTAGTTGAAGTGGGTTCATGTACTTCTTTTATATGAAAATAAGGAATGACTAGTTAATTAATCTAGAGACTATCTCAACTATTTAGTTTTATCTTCATGCATTACATTATGAGGATACTTTAATAGCTTTTCAACTTTTGTTAAGACAAGAATGAGAGTCCACCAAAGAAAACATCTAAGATATTGTAGGTTTGTTTTTATCTTCTTAATTTCTATAATTGAAATAGAAAATATTAATGTTGTTCAAATCTATAAACACATTTAAAAACTCCATGAAATGTACTATAATTCACAATAATTAACAACTCAAAAAGTTTTAAAAGTATTTAAAAAGATTATGATCAAAATGAATATTCCTTTAATGTCCAAGTTAATAGTAACTAAGAAAAACAATGTATTTAATCTTATCTTCATGTATGTAAGGAAAACATTATAAAAATCAAAGATTTTCTTCTCTCCTTAATTTTAATTGTTGATAACTAAGCATTCCAAATGTTCCCTCACTCACTCACTCACTCACCTTTTCTTGCTTCTTCTGCAGATTAATAGAACCTCCTTGCATTTTATTATTAAATTGGCTACCAAACTATGCAATCTGCTTAATGTTCATATCTCCAAGAAGTTGCTGCCGATGTGACGGTAGTTCCTTCGACATTACTTGGGTGTACATGATTTGCAGGGTATGCATCAGTTAGAGAACCATATTTTCTCCAAGGCATCTTCTCAGGTAACATGATTATAATTCATCTGTGAGACCCTTTACATGGATGGGATGGAAACATATGCAACTTGAGAGGTGCATCGAATTATTGAGGTTGATTGGTGTGGTTTTAAAGTTCACAAATTATATTATTAGTGGCACATCGTGAGTCCAATACACCTCATAATTATGTCGATGCACCATGGATAATATCCATGAAAAGGGTTTCACATATGAAATATAATCATGTTACTATGAAGTTGTCTTCAGGAGAATATAGTCTAACTGATGCATACTCTACAAATAATGTCCATCCAAGTAATACCCCGTGTATTATGTGCACCAAATCGATACTGCATAACTTATTGCAATCCTAACAAAGATGCTACAAGCTAACATCTCAACCATAGTTTCTCTCTCAATAAGAGTTTTCTAGTAAGTCATTTTTTTTTCATTTCATAGCTCAATGTTAGTCCCAAAGCTCTCCTCCAACCACCAACATTAGCTAATTCGAGGAAATGATGACTTGCTACATTTGGTTGCTTCTATTGTTTGCTTTCTTAAATTTAAAATTAATTCCATGTCAAGACTGACATCTAATATATGAACCTGTAAGCTATTCAGAAGTTATCATTCATGATTGTTGTTGTTGAACTTTTCAAATGATAACATGAACAGTGAGGGAAGGTTGCGGTGTGGTAAGCTTTGGTGGTATTTTTTCAATCCTCTGATACCATAGCAATGTCATTGGTACCAAACTATGTGAATAAGAATTATATACATGTTGCCTTAGAGAGAGGAATTCCCACGTACCGTGTTGTCCTTGGAAAAAAAGGCTTCCCTATCCAGACAAGTCATTTGAACTTTCTAACTGTTCTCATTGTACGATTGAACAACAAAGGGACAGAATCAACCTCCTTGAGCTCGATAGAGTAGTAAGACCAGGAGTCTATTTTGCATACTCATCCCCATAAGTGTATCCACATGATTGCATACTTATTATAAATCATGTCTTAGGCTTTATATTCGAATATTTCATGATTGTTAGCATCTTATTCCTGCTTCATGAGCATGCCTTACCTTCTGGAATTTGTTCGTACTTGTTTATTATATTTGTAACCTTGTTATTGTCCTTAGCCTAGGAATTGGCTTGTGTTTTCCTTAGAGTCACATTTTCGAAGCCGATACGCCTTAGAATTCTCTGACGTTGCTTTAGACGACTTAGCTCCCTGTAGATTTGTGTAGCATACTTGGGTTCTATAGTATGAGCCTTATCTAGGAAGTAACTTAGCTCGGATGACATGTCATCCATAATTCCTTTTTTACTACGGACTAGATGATTCTCTGTTGTGATTTCAGGCTTCTTTCGACGATGTGGATCAAATTTTGGTTCAGCCTTGGAGTTCTATGAGCTTTCAACCTTGGGGTGGACGCCAATCCTTGGTAGACTTATGATGGTGACTTGACATGATACTCTCCCTCAACAGTTCATATAATCGTAGATTAAGGTATGGGTATATCACTCTTATACTCATAGCTTTAAGGTCTACACACATGATCTACAACTGCAGTATGAGTTTCAAGAATATTATCCTCTACTTACTTTTCTCTTTCGCTCCTTCCTAAACTCGTGTGTATTCTTGTTAGATTTCTGTTCATTTTACCTCTGTAGTGTTATTTCTCACTTTTCATGTTGTTTTTACTTTTCAAGCTATGTTGGCCTATGATGCATACTTGGTACCTGTTGTTTTGGTACTAATACTATACTCTGCATCTATTTTCGTGATGCAATTTTTAGCACCATTCGTCAACGTTAATATTGAGTTTGTTTCACGAGGATTCGGAGATGAGGGTGAACTTATGATGTTCTAGATCATACATGTTTCCTTCTGTTTAATTTTGTCTAATTTTTCTTTCTTTTGAGACAAGAGTATATATTTTAGTCCACTTTAAGGACTTGTACTATTTGTGTAGATGCTCTATACATGTGACTACTAGGTTTGGGTCTAATTATATATATATATATATATATATTGGCTTTTGTTCTTATCTTATGGAGTTTCCTTTAGATTATATCTTGTATCCCCTGTTATTTGTTGTTTCAACCCTTTAAGCATGTTACTTGTCATTCCGAATTATGGGTTGGCTTACCTACTGATGGGTTATAGTAGGTGTCATCATGACTCAAGTTTTCAGGTCGTGATATACATACACAGTAAACATGATCCATCACATCACAACAAACGAATCTGGTTTTCTTATGGAACCCACGCATACAAACTTTTCTGTTGCTGGGTGGTATATGTTCCCATTGTACTAGTATGGTACCCATTACATATGTTAGTGTACGGACATGGTACCCATTCCAACAATAGTATGTGTTGATGTTGCACCTGATACCAATCATCAACACACAACGCATTCACAACAACAATGAATCACAATCAGACGTGTACATTCATGTAACACATTTATTTTATGTCACTGATAACATCTTTTATTTCACATCATATATTTCTGATTTCCCTAATTTATATCATGCATGCACTATTAACAATGTAGTTAAAAAGCACATATAAAATAAACTGGAAAAACACACATCTATCACCTACCTCGGATCAAGCGTTGGAAACTCTAAAGAATTTGAGCTTTTCCCTTGTTATGATTTTTTGCTTGTTCTTAGTCTACAACAACAATAAAACACGACAATCAATTAATAATGGCCTAAAAATACCCGTATTATAGTAAAAACCTAAACCCCAGGCCATTCCCATGATCATCCCACTTTGCAAGGGTCATCTCTATCATTAATTCAAGCTTAAATCCTTCCCCAAGAATAACACCCTTGATTCTAAGGCTTAAGAATCAAAATACAAGTTGGGGAAGTAATTAACTTACCTTTACCGAAGATCCTGGTGGAAAAGCTGAAGAAAGTTTCCCTAAGTCACCCTTTCTTTTCCCATGAATGAAGTTTAAGAAAATAAGAGGTTTTGAGACCTTTTCTGCATAAAACCCCCCACTAACTCCGCCATAGCGGTGTCACCATAGGGGCCCACCCTCTATAAGGAGAATTAATTTATCCTTCTATAGAGGCGTGAAACTCACTATAATAGCTTGCGTGAAATCAAAAAATCCTTCCCAATGCCTCCATTTCACTTTACACCTTCAAACATTTATGTTCTATAATAACGCCTTCACACCAAGTTCGATAGTGGGAGTTTTTTTACTCGAATTCGATTCTGAAAAACCCTATGGATTCTTGAATGTCTTAGCTACTAGGAAACAGGATCCAATCTTAGACATACCATCCAACCCCTTCCATGATTTCCCTAGACCTTACCTTGCTCATATCCCGTATAAGACTAGCCTAGCCTAGAATTTTCAAGTCACTACACAAAATGTTTTCTAACCTAAGTCATAAATCACCCTTTTGGACCTACTGAAGCTATGAAAACTCAAATCAGACCTTATTTACTCAAAATATGTACTTTGGTCAAACTTTCTAAAAATCAATCTTTCAAAACTAAAAATCTTCTACATATCAGATTGATCACCTCAGGAATTGTGTCACTCATCCCCGCAAATCATAAAATTCATAATAAAACTATGTGAAGGGTCAAAATAATGGATAAAAATTTGAAAAAACAATCAACCAAGAGGATTGTTAAAAAGTAGCGAATAAGCACAAATTGGTTCTTTTGCATATTAAAATTGAAAATTGCCACACTTTGATAAGAGCTATTCACATGATCAATTTGTAATTACTTAAACGTGATTAAGCAATTTAAGTTAGATTTTCTAGAAGATTTAAGTATTTATATTCCAGCAAAGAATGGAAAATTGTTGGTTCCTATAAAAGCAATTTTAAAAAATTATGTTGTGAAGTTTAAGAAATATACATTGACTTGATTGTCCTTTCTAGAAAAAAATGGAAAAGAATGCATTGTCATTTTTCTTTTAATCTTATGACCTCTTACAAAAATGGTTTTTTATTTTATTATTTTTGAATCAATTCTACTATTTTAGTATAGATTGGTGTCCAGATCATTCGTTCCCTTCCATTTTCTTGATTAAATACACAAATTGTTTAGTTCATATCTCAATAAAGTTAAGGAACAACAACAACACAAACCGACTGTAATCCATGGGATGGAGGGTAGTGTTTACGCAACCTTACATGAACCTTGTGAAGGTAGATATGTTTTTTTGATAGACCTTTGGATTCGTAACAATCATTTGCAATATGGTTGTTGAATCAAAGAAAACAAAATGTAATAATAGAATTAAGAAACAAGATAGTCCGTGAATAATAAAAAGAATACTAACAAGAATTAAAAACTAGAAAATGTTCAGCTATCTACTAACCTTCTACTCTAATTCTCGATCTCCATATCTTTCTGTTTAGGGTCATGTCCTCGCTAAGCAACACATACGAAATTAAAATAAAAAAGTATAACCATCAAAATAAATTATTAAAAGCATTTAGACAAACATGTATTGAATTATAGATGTCATGACCCAGCCTACACCCTGGACGTGGCCGACACTCAAGAATCATTGTTGGTCCCCAAGCGAATCTTTATCCTAACTGACTACATGCGGAAGACTAACTTAAGCATAAAAATGCTTAAAAACTGAAATGATTAACTGTGAATTAAAATAATATATTCAACACGCCAAAAAAATAGGCAACTTAAGTCTTTAAAACATTTAACAAAATAAATGAACAGACTTCTCAAACTCTAGTATCTATCTAAGAAGCCTCTAACTGACAAAGATGGAAGTTGGGACAAGACCCACGACATCCTGAAAAACCTGAAAAGTAAATGAAATCCTTAGGAAACAAGGAGGCTTACCATAGCTAACTCGAACTCCATGTGGTATCAACGAAGCTCATGTTGATGACCCTGAATACATCTATCTGCATCATGTAAGGATGCAGGCCAAATGACTCAGTACGTGGAACGTACGAGCATGTAAGGGGAATTCTAAAACATAACATAAGCTTGAACTTGATAAAAAAAAGGAAACATACTTGCCTCTTTTCAAACTTACTCAACTCAAGAAATACTCAATGATACTCAAAACTACTCAACTTACTCAACTCAGAAGTACTCAAGGATAAGATACTCAACTTAGAGATTAGATACTCAACTCAAAGATATGATACTTGACTCTGGGTACTCAACTTAGAATACTCAACTCTGGATACTCAACTCAATATAAAGCAACAATACACGTGCAATATATGGAAATCTTTTAAAACAATAGAAATCAACTCAGTGTATTGAAGAATACAATAACAACTCCATTTATATATAATAAAATATAATATAACTCTGTGAGAGTTTCTCTAACCAACAACCACCACTATGACCCTAAGTGATGATACAACGTTTTGCCCACGCTGCTAGAAATGTCCTATACTTTGTCATCATATATGATGCCTTAACTAAGTGGATCCACTAGTCTATGCTAAAAAGTACTAAGCAATCATCAAAAAGTATGATCCTTTCTACCCATTACGGCTACATGGTTTATGGAGATGTGAGTTATCTGAACTCAAACTCGTCCCATATCGGTGCTCAATACTACTCCCAAAATACTCAACTCATATGTTTAAAAATATAACTTTTTCTTTGATTTGAGATAATTACTCAAAAATATTTCTCTTAAAAGAGATGGTACTCAACTGCTCAAAACTCTTTTGGAAATCTCAGTTTCCTCTCATCTTAAATGTGAAAACATTTACTCTTGGGAATACTTAGTTCCCATATATCATTTTAAAGAAAATGAACTCTACTCTTACTCTTTACTCAACTCAAAGCTTAAGTGTTAAAACAAAGTTAAAACGTTTGTAAAAGACTTCTTAAAATATGGTTCATGTTGAATTATGGATGTGAATGACTCAATGCAAGGTACAATAACCATAGATAAAACTCAATACTTGGAACTCAAGGATTCAAAGATATTTCTCATCTCAAGACTGTTCGATTTATAGGATTCATGCGAAATTATGGGCATGAACAACTCAACTCAAGGACTTCATGGGTAACATGTAATAGTCCTATGATTAGAAATACAATCTCAAAGGGGATTAGGAACTCAATACTCAAGACTTAGAACTTGAAGATCCTACTCATCTCAAAGATACTCAACTTATGGAGTTCATGCGAAATTTATGGGCATGAATGACTCGACTCGAGGGTCTCCATAACCATATGGACTTCATGTATACGACTCTTCTCATTCTCATACTTACTTCCTCAAAACTTAGCTCAAATTGACAGTTGATCTCAAAGGATTCAGAATTGAACTCAAAGACTCTTTTGAACTCTACTCCTAACTCTCTCCTAAATGTGAATTATGAATTCAAGTGTTATGGTTCGTGATATGAAGGATTTTGATAACAATTTAATAATTTGATAATTAATAATAGAACTTTTACAAGAAACACGAACTCAAGAACTCAAAATCAACTTATCTCAAGAATACTCAATTATAGGGAAAGTATCCTAGACTACTCTTTTACTGATTTGAAAGTAGCTATATGGAGTGAGGACGAACTAGTCCAACACTATGATAGCCTTACATACATGTAAGAACAATGTTCTTGAAGAATCTTGAAGAAGAACTTGAATAGAAGCCTTGAAGAATAACTTGAAGATAAACGATCAAGAAAACCTTTCTTAAGATTCTTGAATTAGTTTCTTGAAATCTCTATGGCCAAGAATTATGATTTTCATTAGTGATTCATAATTGTATGGAGGAATTTGAGTTGAAAAAAATGGAATTCTTGGAGAAAGACTTACCTTGAAGAAGAATCTTGAAAAAGATTGTAGGAATCTTGAATGGGGTTTTTTACTTTCAGTTTTCCTTAGTATTTTGTCTTAGGGTTTGAGATAGAAGAGAATGATGGAATAAAATATGAAAATCTGATTGTTTTGAGCCTTTTATTAGTCAAGAAATTTGTTTAGGGTTTCTTGGATGTTAAAAAAACAAAAACAACCCTTTTTAATATTTCCCCGTCGGCAAATTCGTAAAGCACTGTATAGGTTACTAAAATAGTCATAACTTTTTACTTAAAAATTGGATTGACGCGAAATTGGTGGCGTTGGAAAGTAGATTCGATTATCTTTAATTGGATAGGTTATGTCTCACGTAACTCTTTATATTCTAAGAGATATGGTCGTTTGAAATTGACCCAAGTAGAATCTTACATCAAAACTTAATCGATAAGGAAACTTCAAGAACACTTATCAAGAACTCATCAAGAACTTAAATCTTTAAATTTCAAAAACGAAATTACACTGAATAAATCATGATTGGCGTGTGGGTGAAAGTACCCAACACTATGGAAGCTTACATACCTCAAAGAACTAGGTTCTTGGCGAAATCTTGAATTTATTGAACGAACACTTGAAACTTTGAACTTTTTTTTCCTCTTGAATCTTCTCTCTAAAACCCTAGACGCTTTTGATGATTAATGAAACTAATTCTTATCAGTTTAGACTCCTAAAACCTTACTAAAAATGCTTAAATTCGATTGGGTAAGGAAAATACCAAAATACCCCTCATATTTTCGGGTATCTTTCCTTAATTGGACAGCCCAACTTCCAAAGGACATATCTCAGTCATCCAAACTCGAAACCTTGCAAACTCGGTGGAGTTGGAAAGATAATTCGAAGACCTTTCATTGGATATCTTATGGGCCACCTAACTCATCTTGTACTGAAGGTTATGGTCATTTTAAGTTGACCCAAAACTTAGAAGAACCTAGGAATGACTTGAATGAATTCTCTTTAATACTTTTTGGAACTCAAGGTGCTATATGTAGTGATCTTACTACTTAACAAATTTTGTATTTCTTCGTAAAATTCTACTCACCACGAAGGATGCTTCGAGTCTTAGTTCAAATTTTTTTCTGGTGTGTTACAATATCTCCCCCTTGGGATTATTCGTCCTCGAATTACCACTGGATTGGGTATGGAATGAGATTACTCTTACTAAGGTCTGAGTCTAATGGCATGCTCTTACTATATTCAAGCTTAATCTAAATCCTTAGGTTCAGGTTCTATACCTCTCTATAGGGAATGTCATCCCAAGACTATTACTCTTTACCACCACATTGGGCTCATATCAAGAACCACCTAATGTTTAACAACACTACATTCAAGCTTAGTAATCTAACAACTCCATGGACTCCTGCTAACCAACTCCTTCGGAAACAATAAAAGGGCTATCATTTAACTATTTCTCATAGAAAAACCTCATCCTCTTTTTCCTCCTCATTTATAACCTTAGATGGAATTATCACACCATCACTATCATGATAAGAACATCAACCTCCCCTTTCTAACATCACTACATTACTAAAAGGACCTCTTAAAAGATATCCCCAAACTCTCTGGAATTCATTACTATCTTACTCTCAAACACTTGACTTGATTTCTTATCTCTTCATCTCCCCCTTAGGTCTAAAGCTTCCACTTGAAAGCTATGGACCTATTCCATTATGATTAACTGGTCTACATTATCTTTTACTCTAACACTCGGGAGAAGCTTATCTCATGACTAACGAACTCTCCATGATCAGGTACTAAGACATCTTTCTAAGGTGTTTCTCTTAACCTCTTCTATCACATCCCTCTTAGTACACCTCTTAATGCTCTTGTTACTCTTGTGACTTAGCCGCACTTCACTGCCCTTATTTAAAGGTTAGGGACTCTCAATTGTACTACTCACATTCATTGCAACAACCATCTCAATTCCTCACCTACTCTATGTAAAGTCTACTAGATCAAATCTCAAGACTAACATCATCACCCTCATGTTGTCATTCTTTTGATCATGACACTCATCTCAAATTCAAGCTTAATGTTCATCACTAAACCCGAATATCAATATGATTGCTCACGTACTATACTATACTTTGTTACTTGATCAGTGCTATAACCTTCTAGACATCATGAACCTCTCAAACAAATCATAAGTCTAGCTTAGATCTATCACTTCATGAATACTCTGTGCTTCTATTCAATACATACACTTGGTCATTACCTACACAATGACACTTCATCACAAACTCCTTTCTAGCTACAAAACACTTTACCTCCTATGATGGAATCTTCACAACTCATCACTTCTTAGTCTACCCATAAGGGAAAACTTCTCATTACTAACTTACTAGGTGCATGGCTATAGTAACATAGCTTGCCTCATCACTATCTCCCTTTTTAGGATTACTAAACCTCTGCATACTTTCCTCTAACTCTGGGCTCTTTCACTACTACTGCTCAGGATGTCGTAACTCATGCAACCTTTTAGGATGAAAACACTACCCAAGCTCTAAACATACTTCCTCACAGGGATCTTAGCTCAAACAAGGCTTAAGGAAAAGAGTACAAATTGGTTTTAGCTCAAAGACACAATTCATATAATTATGGATGCATTCCTCTGAAACTATACACTTAACTCACTCCTAGGGTTCTCTCAAGCCCCTCTGGAATCTCATAACTTCCTCAATCCTTTTGCTAAGAATAACCCATCCATAAGGATATAGGGCTTTACTTTTAAACCACCTTTTGTATGAGGGGTAGTCGAATGAATCTGAGAAATGCACGAGTATGAATAAATCTCTATGACATAGCTCTATTGCATGATTAAGAGTATGAAAGAAGGTGAACTTTTCCTAAATGTCTGTACTCACTTATTTATAGAAGTAGGCCCCTCACAACCACAAATAAGATCCTACTTGACACAACTTCATAGACACCCTAGGATACCTGAACTTTGTGCTTTGATACCAAGTTTGTCACGACCCGAGCCTACACCATGGACGTGGCCGACACTCAAGAACCACTGTTGGTCCCCAAGCGAACCCTCACCCTGGCTGACTACAAGCGGAAGACTAACTTAAGCATACAAAAGCTTAAAAAACTTAAATGAATAACTGTGCATAAAAACAATATATTCAACTCGCCAAAAAAATAGGCAACTTAAGTCTTTAAAACATTTAATAAAATAAATGAACAGACTTCTCAAACTCTACTATCTATCTATGAAGCCTCTAACTGACAAAGATAGAAGTCGGGACAAGACTCACGACATCCTGACAAAATTGAAAAGTAAATGAAATCCTCCAGAAGCAAGGAGGCTCACCAGAGCTAGCTCGAACTCCATGTGGTATTAACGGAGCTCCTGTTGATGACCCTGATTACTAATATCTGCATCATGTAAGGATACATGCCAAATGGCTCAGTACGTGGAATGTAAGAGCATGTAAGGGGAATTCTAAAGCATAACATAAGCTTGAACTTGATAAATAAAGGAAACATGCTTACCTCTTTTCAAACTTACATAACTTAAGGAATACTAAAGGATATTCAAAACTACTCCACTTATTTAACTCAAAATTACTCAAGGATAAGATACTCAACTAAGAGATTAGATACTCAACTCAAAGATATGATACTCGACTCTGGGTACTAAACTCTGAATACTCAACACTGGATACTCAACTCAATATAAAGCAACAATACATATGCAATATATGGAAATCTTTTAAAATAATAGAAATCAACTCAGTGTATTGAAGAATACAATAACAACTCAATTTATATATCATAAAATACAACATAACTCTGTGGGAGTTTCTCTAACCGACAACCACCACTATGAGCCTAAGTGGTGATACAACGTCTTGCCCACGCTGCCAGAACTGTCCTATACTTTGCCATCATATAGGACACCTTAACTAAGTGGATCCACTAGTCTATGCTAAAAAACACTAAGGAATCATCTAAAAAGTATGATCCTTTCTACCCATGATGGCTACATGGTTTATGGAGACGTGAGTTATCTGAACTCAAACTCATCCCTATATCGGTGCTCAATACTACTCTCAAAATACTCAGCTCATATGTTTAAAAACATAACTTTTTCTTTGATTTGAGATAATTACTCAAAAATCTTTCTCTTAAAAGAAATGGTACTCAAACTGCTCAAAACTCTTTTGGAAATCTCAGTTTCCTCTCACCTTAAATGTGAAAATATTTACTCTTGGGAATACATAGTTCCCATATATTATTTTAAAGAAAATGAACTTTACTCTTACTCTTTACTCAACTCAAAGCTTAAGTGTTAAAACAAAGTTAAAAAGTTTGTAAAAGACTTCTTAAAATATGGTTCATGTCGAATTATGGATGAGAACGACTGAATGCAAGGTTTTCAATAACCATAGATAGAACTCAATAATTGGAACTCAAGGACTCACGATACTTCTCATCTCAAGACTGTTCGACTTATAGGGTTCATGCGAAATTATGGGCATGAACAACACAACTCAAGGATTTCATGGATAACATGTAACAGTCCTATGATTAGAAATATAATCTCAAAAGGGATTAGGAACTCAATACTCAAGACTTAGATATTGAAGATACTACTCCTCTCAAATATACTCAACTTATGGAGTTCATGCGGAATTTATGGGCATGAACGACTCGACTCGAGGGTCTCCATAATAATATTGACTTCATGTATACGACTCTTCTCATTCTCATACTTACTTCCTCAAAACTTAGCTCAAATCGACAGTTGATCTCAAAGGATTCACAATTGAGCTCAAAGACTCTCTTGAACTCTACTCTTAACTATCTCTTGAATGTGAATTATGAATTCAAGATTTATGGTTCATGGTATGAAATATCTCGATAACAATATAGCAATTTGATAATTAAGAATAGAACTTTTGAAAGAAACACGAACTCAAGAGCTCAAAATCAACTTATCTCAAGAATACTCAAATATAGGGAAAGTATCCTAGACTACTATTTTACTGATCTGAAAGTAGATATATGGAGTGAGGACGAACTAGCCCAACACTATGATAGCCTTACATACATGGAAGAACAAGGTTTTTGAAGAATCTTGAAGAAGAACTTGATTAGAAGCCTTGAAGAAGAACTTGAAGGTAAACTACCAAGAAAATCTTTTTTAAGATTCTTGAATTAGTTTCTTGAAATCTCTATGGCCTAGAATTATGATTTTCATTAGTGATTCATAATTGTATGGAGGAATTTGAGTTGAAAATAATGGAATTCTTGGAGAAAGACTTACCTTGAATAAGAATCTTGAAAAAGATTAAAGGAATCTTGAATGGGGTCTTTTACTTTGATTTTTCCTTAGGGTTTTGTCTTAGGGTTTGAGATAGAAGAGAATGATGGAATAAAAGATGAAAATCTGATTGTTCTGAGCCATTTATTAGTCAAGAAATTCGTTTAGGGTTTTTTTGGATGTTAAGAAAACAAAAACAACCCTTTTTAATTATTTCCCATCGGCTAATTCGTAACAACACTGTATAGGTTACTAAGATACTCATAATTGTTTACTCAGAAATTGGATTGATGCGAAATTGTTGGCGTTGGAAAGTAGATTCAATTATCTTTAATTGGATAGGTTATGTCTCATGTAACTCTTTATATTCTAAGAGATATGGTCGTTTGAAATTGACCCAAGTAGAATCTTACATCAAAACTTAATCGATAAGGAAACTTCATGAACACTTATCAAGAACTTAAATCCTTAAATTTCGAGAACGAAATTATGCTAAATAAATCATGATTGGCGTGTGGGTGAAAGAACCCAACACTATGGAAGCTTACATACCTCAAAGAACTGGGTTCTTGGCGAAATCTTGAATTTCTTGAACGAACGCTTGAAACTTTGAACTTTTTCTCCTCTTGAATCTTCTCTCTAAAACCCTAAAAACTTTTGGGGATGCATGAAACTAATTCTAATTAGTTTAGACTCCTAAAACCTTACTAAAAATGCTTAAATCCGATTGGGTAAGGAAAATACCAAAATACCCCTCATATTTTCGGGTAACTTTCCTTAATTGGACAGCCCAAATTCAAAAAGGCATATCTCACTCATCCAAACTCAAAACTTTGTAAACTCGGTGGAGTTGGAAAGATAATTCGAATACCTTTCATTAGATATCTTATGGGCCACCAAAGTCATCTCGACTGAAGGTTATGGTCATTTTAAATTGACCCAAAACTTAGAAGAACCTATGAATGACTTGAATAAATTCTCTTTACTTCTTTTTGGAACTCAGGTGCTATATCTAGTGATCTTCATACTTAAGAAATTTCTAATATCTTCGTAAAATCATACTCACCACGAAGGATGGTTTGAGTCGTAGTTCAAAAAAAATTCTGGGTGTTACAATAGACATGTGACTTTTTACCCTCCCCGAGTTTCAATCCATTTTTAGGTTTGAATATATATTTTTTAGAATATGATCTTTATTTTAACTTTCATTTTATTTTTTTAGTGGATTTTCCTTAAGAAAATTGAAAACCACAGAAATAGTTGTGGTTTTTTCGATATTCTTTTTTTTATTTGCAAGGAAAGAGAAATATTACAAAAATGGTTCGTTGAATTTTATTATAAAATAATATATATATATATACACTACCTTGAAAGCATGAACTTTCAAACTTGATTGTTGAATTACTATAATACCCCCAATTAAGAATACTCAATTTATTTTATTTAATTCATTATATTATATTAAAAATAGATTCCTTTTCACATTAAAGGTTTGTGACTTTTCTGCTGAGTTGTGACTTTTCCAAAGGGTTGTGACATTTCTGTTGAGTTGTGACTTTTCCGAAGGATTGTGATTTTTTCAAAGGGTTGTGATTTTTTCCAAAGGGTTGTTCTTTTCCAATAAGTTGTGACTTTTTCAATGGGTTGTGTATCACGACCCGAGCCTACACCCTAGACGTGGCCGGCACTCGAGATCCATTGTTGGTTCCTAAACGAACCCTCATCCTGATTAACTTCAAGCAGAAGACTAACTCAAGCATAGAAAGCTTAAAACCTGAATAAATATTCATGAAACTTAAATAGAAAGCTTTAACTCAAATAAAACTAGGAATAAAATAAATTATTCAACTCGCCATAAAATAGGCAACTTAAGTCTTTAAAACATTTAATAAAATAAATAATACAGACTTCTCAACTATACTAACTATCTATGAAGCCTCTAACTGATAAAGATTGTCACTCCCCCGAGCCTACACCCTGGGCGGAACTGGCACTCGAAGACCATTACTGACCCCAAGCGAACCCTTGGCCCAACTTACTTAACTCAGCGGAAGACAATATTCATATCTATAATGATCAATGAACTAAACTAAACTGAATAATAAAATAACTGAGAATGTTTTAAGGATTAAACATTCAACTTGGCCAAAAGTGGCAATCTAAGTCTTTAACATAAGAATGATAATGCAAGGACTACTGGACTACTAACTGTCTATAAAGCCTCTAAAACAAATAGGGATGTCAGGACAGGACCTCTAATCATCCTAACATCTAAAAGACTAGAAAGCAAATAAAGGAGTCCTCCGGAATACAAGAAGACTCACCAACATACTCTGAATGCTCAAGCTGGATCAACGAGGCGCTGGATGCTGATCCTAGTTACCTGCGTCTGCATCATAAGACGATGCAGGTCAACTAGCATCAGTACATTGAATGTACGAGTATGCGAGTTGGAATGCTAACAAACATAGGCTTGATAGAGGTTCTGAAAGAAACACTTACCTGGCTCTTCTCAACTCATGAATACTCAACTCAATATAAAGCAATAAAACGCATTCAATATATATATAAAGCTTATAAAACAACTGAAAACAATCTTAGCTTCGTTAAAGATAAAGCAATAATAAACTTAACTTTACTTATTTAGAAAGTAATATAACTTCTGTGGGAGATTCTCTAACCGACAACCATCACTATGAGCCTAAGTGATGGTACAACGTTTTACCTCACGTTGCCAAGGACCATCCTATACCTTGCCATCGGTATAGAACCTGAACTACTAAGTGGATCCACTAGTCTATGCTAAAAAGCACTAAGGAATCATCTAAAAAGTATGATCCTTTTTCTGCCCACGATGGCTACATGGTTTAAGGGGGATTGAGTTAATATGAACTCGCGTCCCCATATCGTGCTTAATACTACTCCCAAAATATACTTAGCTCATATGTTTTTAAAACAACTTCTTCTCTGGTTTGAGATAATTGCTCAAACTTAGCTTAAAAAGCTCTCTTGGAATCAATGTTCCCTTTTTGTTGTTCAAAACTCTTTGGGAAATCTCAGTTTCCTCTTATCTCAAA